>NC_084752.1:11990075-12175075 GCF_033978785.1 Entelurus aequoreus
TATACTTGTGAGTGTTGATGACACAGCTTTGCAACAGTTGATATTCTAGTTTCAAGCATGTTTTACTCAATATGGGTCATAAAATCTCAGCTACAAGCTGTAATATCTTACTGAGATCATTTAGGACCAAAACCCTTAAAACAAGTAAAACACTAACATAAAATCTGCTTAGTGAGAAGAATTATCTTATCAGACAGAAAATAAGCAAATATAACCCTTATTTGAGATATTTCATCTTACTTAGATTTTAGTTTTTGCAGTGTAGGAGTTATTAGGGTCATCTACGTCAGTGGTCCCCAACCACCGGGCCGCAGACCAATTGGTACCGGGCCGCACAAGAAATTTAAAAAAAAATTTAAAAAGCGGTCAACGCTAGAAAATTTGTCCCACGGACCGGGGGGGGGTTAAATGTTTTTTTTTTTCTTTTTGTTTTTTTTAAATTAAATCAACATAAAAAACACAATATATACATTATATATCAATATAAATCAATACAGTCTGCAGGGATACAGTCCGCAAGCACACATGATTGTATTTCTATATGACAAAAAAAAAAAACATTTAACACACAAATGAGTCCCCTTAAACCTCTCCACCAACCTATACACCATGGGCAAGGTTAAAGAGCTCTCAAAGGACTGTTGTAGACCTGCTCAAGACTGGAATAGACTGTAGGATCGTCAACAAGGAGATTGGTGACAAAGAGGCCACTGTTGGCGTAATAATTCCTAAATGGAAGATGTATCACAGATTACATGCGAGATTGTACCTGGTGGGGTCAGGATGATTGTGAGACAGGTGAGGGAGCAGCCCATAATTACAAAACCAGTGAAGTTGGCACGTTGTGTAAATGGTAAATAAAAACAGAATACAATGATTTGAAAATCCTTTTCAACTTATATTCAATTGAATAGACTGCAAAGACAAGATATTTAATGTTCTAACTGGAAAATTTTATTTTTTGCAAATATTAGCTCATTTGGAATTTGGTGCCTGCAACATGTTTCAAAAAAACCTGGCACAAGTGGCAAAAAAGACTGAGAAAGTTGAGGAATGCTCATCAAACACTTATGTGGAACATCCCACAGGTGAACAGGCTAATTGGGAACAGGTGGGTGCCATGATTGGGTATAAAAGCAGCTTCCATGAAATGCTCAGTCATTCACAAACAAGGATGGGGTGAGGGTCACCACTTTGTCAACAAATGCGTGAGCAAATTGTCCAACAGTTTAAAAACAACATTTCTCAACCAGCTATTGCAAGGAATTTAGGGATTTCACCATCTACGGTCCGTAATATCATCAAAAGGTTCAGAGAACTTGGAGAAATCACTGCACGTAAGCGATGATATTACGGACCTTGGATCCATCAGGCGGTACTGCATCAAAAAGCGACATCAGTGTGTAAAGGATATCACCACATGGGCTCAGGAACACTTCAGAAAACCGCTGCCAGTAACTACAGTTGGTCGCTACATCTGTAAGTGCAAGTTAAAACTCTACTATGCAAAGCCAAAGCGAGTCCACATTACAAATTGTTTTGGTAACTGGACGTCGTGTCCTCCGGACCAAAGAGGAAAATAATCATCCTTATTGTTATAGGCGCAAAGTTGAAAAGCCAGCATCTGTGATGGTATGGGGGTGTATTAGTGTCCAAGGCATGGGTAACTTACACATCTGTGAAGGCACCATCAATGCTGAAAGGTACCAAAAAGGTTTTGGAGCAACATATGTTGCCATCCATACAATGTCTTTTATATGGACGCCCCTGCTTATTTCGGCAAGACAATGCTAAGCCACATTCTGCACGTGTTACAACAGCGTGGCTTCGTAGTAAAAGAGTGCGGGTACTAGACTGGCCTGCCTGTAGTTCAGACCTGTCTCCCATTGAAAATGTGTGGCGCATTATGAAGCCTAAAATACCACAACTGAGACCCCGGACTGTTGAACAACTTAAGGTTTACAGTTTGATAATCAACACCTGAATGGTTCAGACATGGCTTGGGAGAATGTGATGAGGTCACATGACACCAACATTGAGGTCCCTGGCATCAAGTTGACTTAGAGCAGAGGTGTCCAGTGCGGCCCGGGGGCCATTTGCGGCCCGCAGCTAATCGTTTACCGGCCCCCACACATTCTGCAAAAATTGCAAAATTGATAGTATTGCAAAACTTAAAAAAAACTTATAAAAAACGTGGAATGAGGTGAAATCTAACGAGAAAAAGTTGCAATGTTGACACAAAGCTGCCATGCAGGCTGTTTTTTTCTTCTTTTGTCTTTGTTTATTTTTCTTTTTTTTGCCATTGCTCGAAAAAAAAAAAAGACAAAAAATCTCTGTTACAATGAATTATTACTTAAAAAATGTCACTTTAAAATGTTTTATGTGGAAAAAATATTGCATATATTGTGTGGTTGCCATAAAAAAACATCAAAGTTTTATTTGACAAAAGAGCATAATAGAAACAAAATAATAGTTCAAACGTAAAATCGACAGATATATCTGAAGTTGATCTCGTAATTTAAGTGTTAAAAGTAAAAAAAAAAAAAAAGTATCACTTTATGAGTGGGGGACCTTTTGGATCCATAATATATTTAGTGGGATTTTATTTAACATTTCACTGTGATTACTCAAAAATATTAAAGAATTAAAATCAATGGTGTCCTGCATTATTGATCTTTCAGGGTTCTAATTACTAAATACTGCATATTTCAGATTTACTATAAAAAACAAAGTTGTCTTTGACAGAAAAGGCATAAAACCTTCTTTTTTTTTTTTTTTACTTTATATCAACCTGAAGTTGATAGAGATTTACTGTAAATGATAAATAAAAAATAATAATAATTTGACTTATTTTTTACATTTTAATGACTGAGATCCTTTATGGTCCCTAAAGGTTAAAAAAAAAAAAAAAAAAAAATACATATATTTTGTTAAGGTCTGAATGCTTACATTTTCCCGTGTGCGGCCCTCAGTGGAAAAAGTTTGGACACCCCTGACTTGGAGTGATTGAATAGTGAATATGATCCAACAACATCCCTACTGTCTAACATGGAGGGGAAAACATTCTACTTTGGGGATGTTTCTCTGACCAAACTCCCTCCTGAGATGTTTGCAACCTTGCTGACCTCTGTTTCAAAAAAGTGATGGCTAAGCGTGCAGTTTTGTCTTCATGTTCTTCATGTGTCTTCAGCACACGAGGAGGAGAGCAGCATGGTGTCCAACGAGCCGGACGTGGAATACACGGAGGTGGTGCATCCTCAGCAGGGGGACAACGCCAGAGGTAACAAGTCTGCAAAGTCTGCCCCTCCCCTTATAATGTCTCCTCGCCACAAACATTCCTTCATTGATAAGAGAGCAACACTTCCTGTGAGGCGCCTAATGAGTCCTAATCAAGGCATCTCCAGGTAGTCACGTTGGGATAACTGCTGTTTGGATGCAGTAAACAGGAAGGGTTGAGCTAATTGCTGGGCTGCATTCATGTCGTGTGAGCTGGACAGCTAAACGGTTATGACTTTGTGTGCGTGGAATGAAACCTTGCCTTTTGATGTCAAAATGTGTTGATATTTGCTTTTTTTTTTTTTTTTTTTTTTTTTTGCAGCAGTAGCAGCAGTTCCGCTGCGGAAAGGCACTGAAACAGTTTACAGCGAACTCCAGAAGTCTGCACTCGGTGAGTTAAATTCTAACTTACCGTGTTTTCCGGACCATAGGGCGCACCGGATTATAAGGCGCACTGCTGATGAGCGGGTCTAGTCAGGTCTATTTTCATACAAAAGGATTATAGGGCGCATTAAAGGAGTCATATTATTATAATATTTTTCTAAATGTAAAACACTTCCTTGTGGTCTACATAACATGTGATGGTGGTTCTTTGGTCCAAATGTTGCATAGATGATGTTTTACAGATCATCTTCAAGTCGCTTTCTGACAGTCGCTTCAGGATGCGCCGTTTTGTGGGCGGTCTTATTTATGTGTAGTCTATAAGCTTCTTCTTTTTCTCTATCTTCTTGTTATGGGACATTCATCCTCTGCTGTTGCCATTTCTAATATAAAGTAGTGTAAAGTTCTTACTTATATCTGTCAGTAAACTCGCCATGAAAGCGCTAAAACATACCGGTGTAGTGAGTTTACATTATTCACCCAAGGAACTTTAGTTATTAGAGAGTTCCAGTCAGACGGTTTTTCACGGGACACATTTCCGGCGTTGTTGTTGCACTAGTGAGCCACGGATGAGGAGATGCTGCTCCTTTGTTGATTGAAGTAAAGTCTGAATGTCATTAAAACAGTTAGCGCCATCTTTTGACACTTCTTCCACTCCCGTCCTTGCACGCTACACCGCTACAACAAAGATGACGGGGAGAAGACGCTGTCGAAGGTGAGCCGCGTAAATAAGACCGCCCACAAAACGGCGCATCCTGAAGCGACTGTCAGAAAGTGACTTAAAGATGATCTGTAAAACATCATCTATGCAACATTTTGACCAAACAACCACCATCACATGTTATGTAGACCAGTGTTTTTCAACCACTGTGCCGCGGCACACTAGTGTGCCGTGAGATACAGTCTGGTGTGCCGTGGGAGATGATCTCATTTCACCTATTTGGGTTAAAAATATTTTTTGCAAAGCAGTAATTATAATCTGCAAATGATGTGTTGTTGTTGAGTGTCGGTGCTGTCTAGAGCTCGGCAGAGTAACCGTGTAATACTCTTCCATATCAGTAGGTGGCAGCCGGTAGCTAATTGCTTTGTAGATGTTTGAAACAGCGGGAGGCAGGGTGCAGGTAAAAAGGTGTCTAATGCTTAAACCAAAAATAAACAAAAGGTGAGTGCCCCTAAGAAAAGGCATTGAAGCCTAGGGAAGGCTGTGCAGAACGAAACTAAAACTGAACTGGCTACAAAGTAAACAAAAACAGAATGCTGGACGACAGCAAAGACTTACTGTGGAGCAAAGACGGCGTCCACAATGTACATCCGAACATGACATGACAATCAACAATGTCCCCACAGAGAAGGATAAAAACAACTGAAATATTCTTGACTGCTAAAACAAAGTAGATGCGGGAAATATCGCTCAAAGGAAGACATGAAACTGCTACAGGAAAATACCAAAAAAAAGAGAAAAAGCCACCAAAATAGGAGCGCAAGACAAGAACTAAAACACTACATACAGGAAAACAGCAATAAACTCCAAATAAGTCAGGGTGTGATGTGACAGTTGGTGACAGTACACCTACTATGAGACAAGAGCTATAGTGATGCATGCTTGGTTATGGTTTGAATTCATATCCAACAATTGCGACAACGACTTTTTACTGTCAACTGAGTTTCGTTTTGTAATGATTTCTGCTGGTGGTGGTTTTCCTATAATCCGGTACGCTTTATATATGAAAAAAGATCAAAAATAGACCATTCATCGGCAGTGCGCCTTATAATACGGTATTTATTATATTTCATCTTTCTGAACATAGTTTTGGTGTTGTACAGTACAAATTACACAGGTGGAATTTTCATTGTCAATCATACTGTTGGATGTCAGTTGTCATTCTAATAGTGCACCCTAAGATTAAAGGGATCCAAGCAAAAACTGAATTTCCGTTAGGTGACTGAAATATAATTGAAGTAGGTCGAAATAAAAATGTAATGACCCGTGTGCAGAAGTTCAAAGGCAAACGATGGACAGTTCTGATGGAGGACAAATGTACGCCAACCGACTAAAGTGACCATATCCTGTTACTGCTGGCAGGAACTTCCTGTTATTGGAACTGTAGCCAGATGCTGGATATGTCAGGCATCTCTCTGTGTCCTAAGACTTCCTGTGCAACAAGTGACCTAAAGAATTGTGAATTCTCGTGAGAATGTGGACTGAAGTGAGAGTCATATAGAACATGTTGTGACGAGACACACGTGAGTCAGGACAGTCCATGACTCATGAGTACCTGTGATGTCAGACAAGGAATAAACACTTCACCTTTTACCCTTTTTCTCTGCAGGTGCTGCTGACCATCATGATTATGTGAGTATTGTCCAACTTTGTCGCCATCTTTGCTATACCTTCAACTTCTTGAAGTACAAAGAATCGAACCACCGCTTTTTGAACGCCATGTGTAATGTTTTATATTCTCAATTAAGGATGTCCGATAATGGCTTTTTGCCAATATCCGATATTCCGATATTGTCCAACTCTTAATTACCGATACCGATATCAACCGATACCGATATATACAGTCGTGGAATTAACACATTATTATGCCTAATTTGGACAACCAGGTATGGTGAAGATAAGGTCCTTTTTTAAAAATTAATAAAATAAGATAAATAAATTAAAAACATTTTCTTGGATAAAAAAGAAAGTAAAACAATATAAAAACAGTTACATAGAAACTAGTAATTAATGAAAATGAGTCAAATTAACTGTTAAAGGTTAGTACTATTAGTGGACCAGCAGCACGCACAATCATATGTGCTTACGGACTGTATCCCTGCAGACTGTATTGATATATATTGATATATAATGTAGGAACCAGAATATTAATAACAGAAAGAAACAACCCTTTTGTGTGAATGAGTGTAAATGGGGGAGGGAGGTTGTTTGGGTTGGTGTACTAATTGTAAGTGTATCTTGTGTTTTTTATATTGATTTAATTTTTAAAAAACACACCAAAAAAAACGATACCGATAATTTCCAATATTACATTTTAAAACATTCATCGGCCGATATTATCGGACATCTCTATTCTCAATGGAATATTTAAAGTGCTGGTGTTGTTTACTGGCGTCATATTGCAGTCTACACATATTTATTTTGTGTGACTGTCATCTACTGGTCACGCTTATCATTACACCATGTACCAAATAAAATAGCTTCGAGGTCGGTATGCACAACCAGAATTATTCCGTACATTAGGCGCAAAGGGTTATAAGGCGCTCTGTCGAGTTTTGAGAAAATGAAAGGATTTTAAGTGCGCCTTATGGTCCGAAAAATACGGCACATGTGAAGTACCAGTGTCCATGCACTCTCTCCAATTCGACTATTGGTCGTACGCCTTATTTCATTTTAGCAAAAATAAATGAATTATTTTTCCCGTCGACCTATGACATCACATTAGCCATCTGCGGATCGTTGCTACTCGTTGGCACAAATGACAAATATTACGTCTCTAATGGCTACGCTGACGTTAAATAGCAGACAGCATCAAGAAATGATCTTGGATTGCGCTACCAACATGAGGCTACAACCAAGAATGTATCGGGGTGGATGCAGGTTTTGTCAATGCGTGGACTATGGGATGGTTTGTTTTCCCGGAATGCAAAGGAAAGTTGGAGCGGGCAAAGCATGAAGGTAAGGACATATTTATTTAAACACTAACAAAAGGAACAAACGAAAAGCGCGCACATGGGCGGAAGTACAAACTTGGCTAATGAAACAAAAACTTGCACAAAGGCAGAAACTATGAACATGAAGCAAAACTCGCTAACTGTGACATGAAAAAACAAAACTTACGTGGCATGGCATGAAGCATAACTATGAACAGGCATGAGTATCAGAAGTAGCATGGCATGAAGTGAGCAGCGGTAAACAGAGTTAGCATGGGTGTCAGAAGTAATGTCGCCAGACAGACTGCCTAGCAACTGAAAGCTTAAATAATACAGACATGATTAGTGACAGGTGCGCGAGTGCAAAACGTGAGACAGGTGAAACTAATGGGTCGCTATGGTGACAAAACAAACTAGAGTGCACAAAGAGTCCAAAAACCAAACCGGACATAACCAAAAGAAAACTTGATCACACAGACATGACAGGTATGAAGCAAAGAAAGACCGGCGGCAAAGTTTTTTCCGAACAAATTTGCAGACGAAGAATCATGGAAACGAAAGTTTCATAAGGCTCTGTGGATTGATGGAAGGAGTTTTAAATCTAAAAGAAAAGACTGATTGTGTGATATTGTTCCAGATAAAGGTTGCTATGCTGGATTATCTTGCCAGTTGTGTGGAATACAGAGTTGTTATTGATCAGTCTGGAATGCTCAAATGCAGCCTGAAGAGGTTTGTGTACGCTTTATTATTCTCCTTTATTTACCTGCTTCATTCTCTGTCATCTCATTCGCATTTTGTTCGGAAGTCACCTCGGAGACCTGGGGCTTCATGTATAAGAGTTGCGTGGATTTCCTACAAAAAAAATTGTGTACACTCAAATTAAGAAAAGGTTGTACGCACAGCTTCGGATGTATTACAGTGAGCACGCATTATTCCAAGCACACATACTATACAACTGATTTGTACAGCTATACATACAGTATCATGGCAGAACGTTGTTAGTGCTCGTGCCTCACAGTAAGAAGGTCCTGGGTTCGATTCCCAGGTTCGGGGTCTTTCTGTGTGGAGTTTGCATGTTCTCCCCGTGACTGTGTGGGTTCCCTCCGGGTACTCCGGCTTCCTCCCACCTCCAAAGACATGCACCTGGGGATAGGTTGATTGACAATACTAAATTGGCTCTAGTGTGTGAATGTGAGGGTGAATGTTGTCTGTCTATCTGTGTTGGCCCTGCGATGAGGTGGCGACTTGTCCAGGGTGTACCCCGCCTTCCGCCCGAATGCAGCTGAGATAGGATGAAGGCCCCCCCGCGACCCCGAAATGGACAAGCGGTAAAAAATGATGGTTGGATATACATATACTGTATGCAGTACAGGCCAAAAGTTTGGACACACCTTCTCATTAAATGTGGTTTCTTTATTTCCATGACTATTTACATTGTAGATTGTCACTGAAGGCATCAAAACTATGAATGAACACATGTGGAGTTATGTACTTAACAAAGAAAGGTGAAATAACTGAAGACATGTTTTGTATTCTAGTTTCTTCAAAATAGCCACCCTTTGCTCTGATTAATGCTTTGCACACTCTTGGCATTCTCTCGATGCGCTTCAAGCACACATGTGAAGTGAAAACCATTTCAGGTGCCTACCTCTTGAAGCTCATACATATATATTTATATATATATATATATATATATATATATATATATATATATATATATATATATATATATATATATATATATATATATATATATATATATATATACACAAACATACATATATATACATACATACATACACAAACACATATATATACATACATACATACATACATACACAAACACATATATATACATACATACATACATATATGTATATACACTACCGTTCAAAAGTTTGGGGTCACCCAAACAATTTTGTGGAATAGCCTTCATTTCTAAGAACAAGAATAGACTGTCGAGTTTCAGATGAAAGTTCTCTTTTTCTGGCCATTTTGAGCATTTAATTGACCCCACAAATGTGATGCTACAGAAACTCAATCTGCTCAAAGGAAGGTCAGTTTTGTAGCTTCTGTAACGAGCTAAACTGTTTTCAGATGTGTGAACATGATTGCACAAGGGTTTTCTAATCATCAATTAGCCTTCTGAGCCAATGAGCAAACACATTCTACCATTAGAACACTGGAGTGATAGTTGCTGGAAATGGGCCTCTATACACCTATGTAGATATTGCACCAAAAACCAGACATTTGCAGCTAGAATAGTCATTTACCACATTAGCAATGTATAGAGTGTATTTCTTTAAAGTTAAGACTAGTTTAAAGTTATCTTCATTGAAAAGTACAGTGCTTTTCCTTCAAAAATAAGGACATTTCAATGTGACCCCAAACTTTTGAACGGTAGTGTGTATATATATATATATATATATATATTATGTATGTATGTATGTATGTTTATTTATATATATAAATATATATGTAGGTATGTACATCTGTATTTAAAAAAATAATAATTTAAAGTCCCGGCCCCTGGCCACATTTTTTAACCCAATATGGCCCCCAGATCAAAAAGTTTGGGGACCCCTGAACTATAATATCAAATATATTTTCAGTTATTTCACTTTTTTTTGTTAAGTACATAACTCCACATGTGTTCATACATAGTTTTGATGCCTTCAGTGACAATCTACAATGTAAATAGTCATGAAAATAAAGAACACGCATTGAATGAGAAGGTCTGTACTGTATATATACACAACATACACACCAGCCCCACATTTTTTTCTCTCAACGTGGCCCCCCCCCCCCGAGTCAAAATATTCGCCCAGGTCTAGGTTAGAGCACAAGAAGTTAAGTTAAAAAAACAAAACTAGGTATAAATGTTAGTGGACATCACTGATAACCTCTTAAATGTAATCACATAAGTTAGTGTTAAACATCTAATGAAGTGTAAAAAGCTTTTGGAGATGGCAATCATCATACTACTCCTAGTACTTCCTCAGTCCCTCCCTGTTTCAGTGACCCTCAGCAGGCTGATGATCCACAGCAAAAGGGAAAACGCCATCAGAATTTCCAGACAAGAACAAAGCCGTTTGGGCTGTGGCTTCCTTCCTTATCGGCCCCCAAGATAAGCAGCGTGCCTCATTCAAATGACCTCAAGGCCCATCTCAGGCAGCACACTCTAGCTCAGAGTGTTTTCATTCTTCACTCCATCATCTATCTCCTTACATGGTGTTGATGAACAACATCTAAAGCCAAGGGTGTTTCAACCTTGCCACTGTGGGCCGTACGTGGACATGATGCAGGGACAACACTCAAAATCATCCAAAGAAAATGAAAAAAACATACTTATTAAAGACATGTTGAACCTGAAAAATATTATGGCAAATTAATGGAATTTTTTTATGCATTGTTTTTGTGAAATAGTTGAATTAAAAATACATGAATAATTGAGTGGTGGACTAATAAAGTACATTGTTGATCAACATACACTACCGTTCAAAAGTTTGGGGTCACATTGAAATGTCCTTATTTTGGAAGGAAAAGCACTGTACTTTTCAATGAAGATAACTTTAAACTAGTCTTAACTTTAAAGAAATACACTCTATACATTGCTAATGTGGTAAATGACTATTCTAGCTGCAAATGTCTGGTTTTTGGTGCAATATCTACATAGGTGTATAGAGGCCCATTTCCAGCAACTATCACTCCAGTGTTCTAATGGTACAATGTGTTTGCTCATTGGCTCAGAAGGCTAATTGATGATTAGAAAACCCTTGTGCAATCATGTTCACACATCTGAAAACAGTTTAGCTCGTTACAGAAGCTACAAAACTGACCTTCCTTTGAGCAGATTGAGTTTCTGGAGCATCACATTTGTGGGGTCAATTAAACGTTCAAAATGGCCAGAAAAAGAGAACTTTCATCTGAAACTCGACAGTCTATTCTTGTTCTTAGAAATGAAGGCTATTCCACAAAATTGTTTGGATGACCCCAAACTTTTGAATGGTAGTGTATGTCAAATACAGTGTATGCATAAACTGTTCACAGCGCTTCACTTTTACCATTTTTTGTTATGTTACAGCCTTATTCCAATATGGGGGGAAAAAAAAAAAAAATGTTCCCTCAAAATTCTACACACAATACCCTATAATGACAATGTGAAGTTGTTTTTCATTTATTTTGCAGATGTACACTACAGGCCAAAAGTTTGGACACACCTTCTCATTTCAATGCGTTTTCTTTATTTTATTTTTTTGTAGATTGTCACTGAAGGCATCACAACTATGAATGAACACATGTGGAATTATGTACTTAACAAAATAAGGTGAAATAACTGAAAACATGTTTTAGTTTCTTTAAAACACACCTTCTCATTCACAACACACCTGATGGTCCCAACCCCATTGATAAAGCAAGAAATTCCACTCATCAACCCTGAAAGGCACACCTGTGAAGTGAAAAACCATTTCAGGTGACTACCTCTTAAAGCTCATGGAGAGAATGCCAAGAGTGTGCAAAGCAGTAATCAGAGCAAAGGGTGGCTATTTTGAAGAAACTAGAATATAAAACATGTTTTCAGTTATTTCACCTTTTTTTGTTAAGTACATAACTCCACATGTGTTCATTCATAGTTTTGATGCCTTCAGTGACAATCTACAATGTAAATAGTCATGAAAATAAAGAAAACACAATGAAATGAGAAGGTGTGTCCAAACTTTTGGCCTGTACTGTATATAGACTAAAGAAAACACAAGTACATAAGTATTCACAGCCTTTGCTCAACACTTTGTTAATGCACCTTTGGCGTCAATCACAGCCTCAGGTCGGTTTTTGTGACCAAAATGTATTGGTTATCATTATCATTGCGGTATTTTTGAATGTGCTAAAAAATTTCTAAAAGTGCATTTTACTAAAATCTTTTAACCAAGTTGCATGTAAAAAACAAACAATTTCCTTTGTACCTCAAGTAAAAAATGAATGTGCAACAAAAACGGAGGGGGAGTAGCTGTGTACGTGATAAAGAACCTGAACTACAAAGTGGTACATGTCATTTGCTATAGAAAATATCTTAGAATGTACAAAAACCAAAACCAGTGAAGTTGGCACATTGTGTAAATGGTAAATAAAAACAGAATACAATGATTTGCAAATCCTTTTCAACTTATATTCAATTGAATAGACTGCAAAGACAAGATATTTAATGTTCCAACTGAGAAAATATATTTTTTTTTACAAATAATCATTAACTTAGAATTTAATGGCAGCAACACATTGCACAAAAGTTGGCACAGGGGCATTTTTACCACTGTGTTACATGGCCTTTCCTTTTAACAACACTCTGTAAACGTTTGGGAACTGAGGAGACCAATTTTTGAAGCTTTTCAGTTGGAATTCTTTCCCATTCTTGCTTGATGTACAGCTTAAGTTGTTCAACAGTCCGGGGTCTCCGTTGTGGTATTTTAGGCTTCATAATGCGCCACACATTTTCAATGGGAGACAGGTCTGGACTACAGGCAGGCCAGTCTAGTACCCGCACTCTTTTACTACGAAGCCACGCTGTTGTACCACGTGGCTTGGCATTGTCTTGCTGAAATAAGCAGGGGCGTCCATGATAACGTTGCTTGGATGGCAACATATGTTGCTCCAAAACCTGTATGTACCTTTCAGCATTAATGGTGCTTTCACAGATGTGTAAGTTACCCATGTCTTGGGCAATAATACACCCCCATACCATCACAGATGCTGGCTTTTCAACTTTGCGCCAATAATAATCCGGATGGTTCTTTTCCTCTTTGGTCCGGAGGACACAATGTCCACAGTTTCCAAAAACAATTTGAAATGTGGACTCATCAGACCACAGGACACTTTTACACTTTGCATCAGTCCATCTTTGATGAGCTCGGGCCCAGCGAAAACGGCGGCGTTTCTGGGTGTTGTTAACTGGCTTTGGCTTTGCGTAGTAGAGTTTTAACTTGCACTTACAGATGTAGCGACCAACTGTAGTTACTGACAGTAGTTTTCTGAAGTGTTCCTGAGCCCATGTGGTGATATCCTTTACACATTGATTTCGCTTTTTGATGCAGTACCACCTGAGGGATCAAAGGTCCGTAATATCATCGCTTACGTGCAGTGATTTCTCCAGATTCTCTGCACCTTTTGATGATATTACGGGCCGTAGATGGTGAAATCCCTAAATTCCTTGCAATAGCTGGTTGAGAAATGTTGTTTTTAAACTGTTGGACAATTTGCTCACGCATTTGTTGACAAAGTGGTGACCCTCGCCCCATCCTTGTTTGTGAATGACTGAGCATGTCATGGAAGCTGCTTTTACACCCAATCATGGCACCCACCTGTTCCCAATTAGCCTGTTCACCTGTGGGATGTTCCAAATAAGTGTTTGATGAGCATCGCTCAACTTTCTCAGTCTTGTTTTCCACTTGTGCCAGCTTTTTTGAAACATGTTGCAGGCATCAAATTCCAAATGAGCTAATATTTGCAAAAAATAACAAAGTTTTCCAGTTGGAACTTTAAATATCTTGTCTTTGCAGTCTATTCAATTGAGAAGGATTTGCAAATCATTGTATTCTGTTTTTATTTACGAATTACACAATGTGCCAACTTCACTGGTTTTGGGGTTTGTAGGTGTCAGTAATAGTCAGCCATCATTCAACTCTGTCAGCCACCTGTTTTGTAAGTACTGTGCTGGGTAACAATATCTTTGTCATCGGTCTGCTTGCTGCAGCGACCCGAGCTCGTCTGTAAAGTTGTCTGGTCCAGTTCTCCAATATTGTAGTCTGTCCAATCATGTGTCTCCATATTGCCATTCTGTCACAACCCTAACTTTACTTTGGGAGCTATATTTTTTCTTTTCAGTTTATCACTAAACCTTCTTGTAATGTTCTTATGTTAGAACTGTATTCTTTGAAAACGCCGCTGGGCAATTAGTGCACGATTCTTTGTGTGTGCGCAGGGTTGCGTGGAGTATGCTGATCTCAATGGCGAACACGCAAATATCAATCATCGCCAATCAGGAATCAACAACTGCCAGGATCTGCCCGTTCCAGTTGATTAGGAGATGCATCTTCATCACACGCCGTTCTGTTTCCACTCCCACTCCCACTCCCAAGTCATGCACACACTCCTGTAGAAGCACTACTTTTCTATCAGTAACATATTTTCATTTTCAATAAAAGCATGTGTCACATTTTTGCTGTATGTGCTTATTGTCATGATCCGCTGCCCGGATCATCTTGGTTTGGTTTTTGACCCCCTCAGTTCCTGTTTTGAGCACCCATGGGTTTGTGTTTTCAGTTGCCATGACTGCAGATTGTTTTCACCTGCCTCTGATTAGTGTTTGGGACGCTCACCTGCTCCTGGGCACTAATCAGAGAGCTACACTATATTGACAAAAGTATTTGGCCACCCATCCAAATGATGAGAATCAGGTGTCCTAATCACTTGGCCACAGGTGTATAAAATCAAGCACTTAGGCATGGAGACTGTTTCTACAAACGTTTGTGAAAGAATGGGCCGCTCTCAGTGATTTCCAGCATGGAACTGTCATAGGATGCCACCTGGGCAACAAATTTTCTGTTGGTTTTATTATAAGAAAATGGGAGAGTTAGGGAACAACAGCAACTCAGCCACCAAGTGGTAGACCACATAAACTGACAGAGAGGAGTCAGCGGATGCTGAAGCGCATAGTGCAAAGACTTTCTGCACAGTCAGTTGCTACAGAGCGCCAAACTTCATGTGACCTTCCAATTAGCCCACGTACAGTACGCAGAGAGCTTCATTGAATGGGTTTCCATGGCCGGGCAGCTGCATCTAAGCCATTCATCACCAAGTCCAATGCAAAGCGTGGGATGCAGTGGTGTAAAGCACGTCACCACTGGACTCTAGAGCAGTGGAGACGCCTTCTCTGGAGTGATGAATCACGCTTTTCCATCTGGCAATCTGATGGACCAGTCTGGGTTTGGAGGTTGCCAGGAGAACGATACATTTGCCTGCATTGTGCCGAGTGTGAAATTTGGTGTAGGAGGAATTATGGTGTGGGGTTGTTTTTCAGGAGTTGGGTTTGGCCCCTTAGGTCCGGTGAAAGGAACTTTGAATGCTCCAAGATACCAAAACATTTTGGACAATTCCATGCTCCCAACCTTGTGGGAACAGTTTGTAGCGGGCCCCTTCCTCTTCCAACGTGACTGTGCACCAGTGCACAAAGCAAGGTCCATAAAGACATGGATGACAGAGTCTGGTGTGGATGAACTTGACTGGCCTGCACAGAGTCCTGACCTGAACCCGACAGAACACCTTTGGGATGAATTAGAACGGAGACTGAGAGCCAGGCCTCCTCGACCAACATCAGTGTGTGACCTCACCAATGTGCTTTTGGAAGAATGGTGGAAAAATTCCTATAAACACACTCCGCAACCTTGTGGACAGCCTTCCCAGAAGAGTTGAAGCTGTAATAGCTGCAAAAGGTGGACCGACATCATATTGAACCCTATGGGTTAGGAATGGGATGGCACTTCAAGATCATATGTGAGTCAAGGCAGGTGGCCAAATACTTTTGGCAATATAGTGTACATATTCCTGTTTTTCGCCACACTCCGTCTGGGTTTCTTGTTTGCCTGCTTGTCTTTTGATTCCTGTGCTAAGTTTCACCTTAGCTCCCCGTGCTATCGGCACGCTTGTTTGTATTTTTGAATGATTTATGAGAATAAATTGTCGCCTTACCTGCACCTTGCCTCCGGAGTTCCTGCTGCATCTTGGAAGAACGACCCGCACATCACCATGCGACACTGACGTAACGCGTATTTCTCTTCAAATATTGTTTTGAAGGGTAATTGTATGTGATTCATGCTTTGAGGAATGCACTGCTTTGTTTCAACTGTGTGCAGAGGTCAATGTTACACTGTGAAGCAGAATGGACCTGAGCAGCAGAGAAGTGTGCACCGCACAGCAACACCCTCCTCCGGTATCATGGCAACTAAGGAGAAAGAGGAAAGGCAGAAACGCCAAGGTAAAATTCAAACTGCAAATGGTGCAAATCAGTCAAAGGGGAACTTCACTCTTTTTAGAATTTTCACAATAAGAGACAAGACCACAAGACTTTTTTTCTTCTTGATTTTAAAGATGATTTTTTTATTTTTTTTAAACAGGAAAAAAATCCTATTGAAATTAAAAAGCTATTTTTCAAGTAAATCCTGGCCAAGAGGCAGCAAAGTTACACAATAAAATGACATTCACATTACCCATTAAAATGACAGGATGGACATCAAGTAAAACAGTTACAGATAGTTTGACAGTTTAGATTTAAAAGCATTTCAGGATAAAAATTCAGTCAGCCTTGAGTTTGACACCTGTGCTCTACAGTTCGTGATGAACCTCAAATAAGCACTTAAACACAGTCTACCTTCCGAAAACAGGAATTCAGTAGCATATTAAGGGACACATCTGACAAGTCCCGCCTCCCTGCGCGCTAACTCCGTGCAGCCTGCAGCGACCTCTTGTGGCGCAAACCTAAACTTGTTTGGGCATTGAAGCAATATACAGTATATGATGAGAGTAGAACTCTGGATTGGTACAACAAAAGAACAAACACTTTATTTCTACTGAATGCATTACAGTGTGTTTTTTTCTACAACTTTATCGGTCATACCAAATTACCCGTCTGGCCTCAGTGCGGTGTAGCCTCGTCTTGTGTAAAGCACCTCAAAGCTGCCGTTTACAAAACCCAAAAGCAGTGAAGTTGGCACGTTGTGTAAATTTGCAAATCCTTTTCAACTTATATTAAATTGAATAGACTGCAAAGACACTTAATGTTCGGAGAGAGAAACTTTTTTTTTTTTTGCAAATAATCATTAACTTCGAATTTAATGGCGGCAACACATTGCAAAAAAGTTGGCACAGGGGCATTTTTACCACTGTGTTACTTTAAAGGCCTACTGAAACCCACTACTACCGACCACACAGTCTGATAGTTTATATATCAATGATGAAATCTTAACATTGCAACACATGGGGTTAACTTATAAAGTGCAATTTTAAATTTCCTGCTAAACTTCCGGTTGGAAACGTCTATGTATGATGACATATGCGCGTGACGTCACGACGGTAACGGAAGTATTCGTACCCAATGTGTCACCATACAAACTGCTCTGTTTTCATCGAACAATTCCACAGTATTCTGGACATCTGTGTTGGTGAATATTTTGCAATTTGTTTAATGGACAATGGAGACTGCAAATAAGAAAGTTGTAGGTGGGATCGGTGTATTAGTGGCTGGCTGTAGCAACACATCAAGGAGTACTTACTTGGATAGCAGACGCGCTAGCCAACGCTAGCCGCCAACCGCATCTGTGATCGGGTGAAGTCCTTCGCGTCGATCGATGGAACGCAGGTGAGCACGGGTGTTGATGAGCAGATGAGGGTTAGCTGGCGTAGGTGGAGCGCTAATGTTTTTATCATAGCTCTGTGAGGTCCGGTTGCTAAGTTGCTAAGTTAGCTTCTGCGTCGTTAGCAACAGCATTGTTAAGCTTTGCCAGGCTGAGAATTATTAACCGTGTATTTACATGTACATGGTTTAATAGTATTGTTGATCTTCTGTCTATCCTTCCAGTCAGGGATTTATTTATTTTGTTTTCATCTGCATTTGAGCCCGATGCTATCACGTTAGCTCCGTAGCTAAAGTGCGTCAACGATGTATTGTCGCGGAGATAAAAGTCACTGTGAATGTCCATTTCGCGTTCTGGACTCTCATTTTCAAGAGGAAATAGTATCCGAGGTGGTTTAAAATACAAATCCGTGATCCACAATAGAAAGAGGAGAGAGTGTGGAATCCAATGAGACCTTGTACCTAAGTTACGGTCAGAGCGAAAAAAGATACACCCTGCACTGCCTCTCTAGTCCTTCACTCTAACGTACCTCATCCACGAATCTTTCATCCTCGCTCAAATTAATGGGGTAATCGTCGCTTTCTCGGTCTGAATCTCTCTCGCTCCATTGTAAACAACGGGGAATTGTGAGGAGTCCTTCCTCCTGTGACGTCACGCTACTTCCGGTACAGGCAAGGCTTTTTTTTATCAGCGACCAAAAGTTGCGAACTTTATCGTCGTTGTTCTCTACTAAATCCTTTCAGCAAAAATATGGCAATATCGCGAAATGATCAAGTATGACACATAGAATGGATCTGCTATCCCTGTTTAAATTTTTAAAAAATTCATTTCAGTAGGCCTTTAAAAGTGTGTTACATACACTTCAAAAGTGCAAAATAGTAAAGAAAAGCAAAAACGTTTGACTCTCTTTCTAATCATTCAAAGTCCTCCTGTGTCCAATAATGTATTTACTGAGATTGTCAACAACATGACAATATCAATCATGTAACGATATAAACCACACAACAGCAAAACAAGTCTTTGATATTTTCATCACAGTAATATTGATATTTATTCTGTGGTAAGTCTGATTACTTGTTTGTTGCTCAGAGACACGCATGTTTTGTTGTCTTTTTCTACGCTGAACATGATTAAATTACCGTCATCCTGTGTTCACGTTAATAACTTGCGTCATCGACAGTACTGCGAACGAACGCTCTTTGTTCAGTGAGTCCAAGGACCACAGGGGCCTGGCGCGCTAGCGTTGGCATGGCAACATCATAGGACATTCAAAGTGGTCTTCGTTACTCCTGCTCTTAAAATCCCATTAGGCTTTAATGAGTGACATCGTGGAGGCGGTCAAAACAGGTATTCTAATAATGCGCTGGTTGAACAATGTGCCTCAGTTCATTCTACTTCCTCCACTTATAGAGGGAGAAGTCATTTGTATACGGTTGTCCAGCTTGCAGCTCTTTTATTATTGGCCCATACCATGTTCTCCAAATTAAACTTGACTCTGGGGATTTAGTTTGGTTTAGGTGAACATTTCTAAAAGTTATGGCATAAGAGATTAAATGCACTGACTTACAACGTCCACGTAAACCCCCTTTGATTGCAGAAAGTAGTTGAAGCAACATGGTGTTTTCCTGTGTTGCATCAGCTGACCTGACATCAAGGCCTGTTTATGTCATGTGACGCAATCACACTGCTCTTGTAATTGTCCTCTTCTATTGGTCTACTATTGCAATAGAAATACAGTTAGTCTTTGTGTGATAAAACATTCTTAATTTACAAATTTACATTTACATTTTCCACATTTTGTTATTTTACTGCCTTGTTCCAAAATGAAATACATTCATTTTATAATGACAATGTGAATGAAATTTTATTTTTATTTTGCAAATGTATTTAAAAAAAAAAAAAAAAGACATGTACATGAGTATTCACAGCCTTTGCTCAATACTTTGTTGATGCACCTTTGGCAGCAGTTACAGCCTCAAGTGTTATTGAATATGATGCTACAAGCTTGGCACACCTATCTTTGGGCAGTTTCGCCCATTCTTCTTTGCAGCACCTCTCGAACTCCATTAGGTTGGATAAGAAGCGTTGGTTTTCATCCAGGATGTCTCCGTACGTTGCCGCATTCATCTTTCCCTCTATCCCGACTCGTCTTCCAGTTCCTGTAGCCAGGCCTGGCCCTAACCAATCTGGCGCCCTAGGCAAGATTTTAGGTGGCGCCCCCCCTCCCTCCCACATCGGCAGTGAAGTGTATATACTCACAAGAAACCGAATAGCTTTGTCTTTGACCTTTTTTTTTTTACTTAAAGAAAGCAAATTAACATATTATATGAGAATGTTATGATTATCTTTAACCGAATCACAGCAGTGCTCAAATTAAAAAAACAGCATTCCCTCTCATGTGATATTGCTTGATTAACATTAATGATGTGCACTTTAACAACTAGGCTTACAACTATACCTAATATATAAAGGGGTGGAAAAGTGACTATTACCTGCAGGGCAAACATTAGCTAACCAGAAGGCAATAACAATGTAAACAAAAAACACCTGCTTAAAAGATCTAATACAAATGTCCCTGAGGAATGTAAGGTGGGAGTACTGTAATTACCTAACGTTACATTATTATTTTCCATAACAATTTATCCCCCTCCACAATATTAACCCGACGTTAAAACAGAACTAGCTATTTATTGATTAGCAATTGCCGAATCATGTAACATTAGCTTAATGCTAAAAAGCCAGGTTACTATCACATTCTGTAACAGACAAATAATTTCATGTAGGCTAACGTTACCTACCTGCTACCTCTGTCTTTTTCTCGTTTCTCCTCCTCTTCTTTTCTCTTTTTTCTTCCCTGGGCACCTGACAGTTTTGGCCGTTTTGACATCTTGTGTTGATTTTTTGATGGTAAGAGTCATGATACGGGAAGGGAGGGGGCGCACCGTGCGGAGGGATGGGGGGCTGGGGGGGAGGCGTAATGTTGTAACAAATAATATTTCTATTAAATAGGCTTTACTTTGCATTTTAATTAACGTGGAATTATTTTTTGTATTTAGAAATAATAGTACCAACTTTTTTTTTATTTTTTTCCTCCAACATTTGTTGCACTGGCGTGGCGCCCCCTGATGGACGGCGCCCTTAGCATTTGCCTATACGGCCTATGCCACGGGCCGGCCCTGACTGTAGCTGAAAAACATCCCCACAGCATGATGCTGCCACCTCCGTGCTTCACTGTAGGGATGGTTTTCTCCAAACATCATGTCTGGAATTTGCTCCAAAAAGTTCCATCTTTGTCTCATCAGACCAGAGAATTTATTATTTATGGTCTGAGAGTCTTTCAGATGCATTCTGGCAAACTTTTGACTAAGAAATGGCTTCCGTCTGCGGCCACTCTGCCATACATGCCTGATTGGTGTATTGCTGCAGAGATGGTTGTACTTCTGGAAGGTTCACCTCTCCTCGGGTTCTTGGTCACCTCCCTGACTAGACTAAGATGAATGCAGCAATGTACAGAGACATCCTGGATGAAAACCAACACTTCCCATCCAATCTGATGGAGCTTGAGAGATGCTGCAATGAGGAATGGAGTCAATTGAGTATTGAGCAAAGACCGTGAATACTTACGTAGATGGGATTTTGAAATTATTTTTATTCGTAATAAATTTGCCAAATTTAAAAAAAAAAACTTTTCACATTGTCATTACGGGATATTGTGCGTAGAATTTTGAGGACAAAAAAATGACTTATTTCATTTTGGAATTAGTAACATAACAAAATGTGGAAAAAGTGAAGCCCTGTGAATTAAACATCTACATCCTCTTATCATCCATATTCCAGGAAAAGAAGAAAGCCCAATCAGGACAATGTCCTCCAGGTGAACGTGACTTTGAACAATAGGAAAGCCTGTAATGTCAGCATGCGGACACTGTGTCCATGTCTTGTCTAAGTTTCATTCTGGCTTTTTTCTAAACTCTTTCCTCTCCTTCCTGCGCTGTCCTGTGACACTGATGGGGTCGAGCAAGCACTCGTGTGAATCTGTCAAATTTAAAGCTCGAGTGTGGAAGGGCAGAGGTTCACCACATAAATTAATAGTTTTAACAAGAAGGATTACCACAGATAGACAGACAACATTCACACTCACATTCACACACGAGGGCCAATTTAGTGTTGCCAGTCAACCCACAATAGTTTAATATCCAAGAATCTCAATAATGAATTAATTTTATTTCTACAATTTCAAGAGTGCCAATGAAACACAAATACTCTATATTGCCAAAAGTATTTGGCCACCTGCCTTGACTCACATATGAACTTGAAGTGCCATCCCATTCCTAACCCATTGGGTTCAATATGATGTAGGTCCACCTTTTGCAGCTATTACAGCTTCAACTATTCTGGGAAGGCTGTCCACAAGGTTGCGGAGTGTGTTTATAGGTATTTACGACCTTCTTCCAAAAGCGCATTGGTGATGTCACATACTGATGTTGGTCGAGAAGGCCTGGCTCTCAGTCTTTGTTCTAATTTATTCCAAAGGTGTTCTATCGGGTTCAGGTCAGGACTCTGTGCAAGCCAGTCAAGTTCATCCACACCAGACTCTGTCATCCATGTCTTTATGGACCTTGCTCTGTGCACTGGTGCACAGTCATGTTGCATCCGCTGACCCCTCTCTGTCAGATTACGTGGCCTACCACTTGGTGGCTGAGTTGCTGTTGTTCCCAAACTCTTCTATTTTCTTATAATAAAGCAGACAAGTGACTTTGGAATATTTAGGAGCGAGGAAATTTCATGACTGGATTTATGGCACAGGTGGCATCCTATGACAGTTCCACGCTGGAAATCACTGAGCTCCTGAGAGCGGCCCATTCTTTCACAAATGTTAATAGAAACAGTCTCCATGCCTAAGTGCTTGATTTTATGCACCTGTGGCCGGGCCAAGTGATTAGGACACCTGATTCTGATCATTCGGATGGGTGGCCAAATACTTTTGGAAATAAAGTGTATATTCTGCACTTTGGACACCCCTGTCTATACAAAGCCAGCATAGTTAGGCATAGTTGTAATACACTTAACATAACAAAGTGTATTACAGATGTACACTTTAGGGGTGAACAAGGGGATGGGTCAAATGCAGAGGACAAATTTCACCACACCCAGTGTGTGTGTGTGACAATCGTTGGGACTTTATCTTTAACTTTAATAAAGTTTTGTATTATTGTAAAGTTTAAAAAAAAAAAAATGGGCAGATCGATCCAAATATTGATAAAATTGATACTGATGTGTATTTCTGGTCTTGCCATCCTCGTCCAACAATATAATACAAGAACAATACTATACAAACAAAAACAAGAAAATCTCCTGTTCACTAACAATACAATAGTACAACTGTTACTATGAGACAAGGCAAGACGAGACAATTTCACCATCTACGGTCCGTAATTTCATCAAAAGGTTCAGAGAATTTGGAGAAATCACTGCACGTAAACAGCAAGGCCTTAACTTTCGATCCCTCAGGCGGTACTGCATCAAAAAGCGACATCAGTGTGTAAAGGATATCACCACATGGGCTCAGGAACACTTCAGAAAACCACTGTCAGTAACTACAGTTTGTGACTACATCTGTAAGTGCAAGTTAAAACTCTCCTATGCAAAGCCAAAGCCATTTATCAACAACACCCGGAAACACTGCCGGCTTCGCTGGGCCTGAGCTTGTTTTATTTGTTGATGTTGTGGCAATCTTGAGCCAACAAGAGATTGGTCAAATGCCTTTCTGGTGACTTGGAAAAGAATGCTCTTTATTGCAGTAGCAACAAGAAACAATGACTAGGGAGCTCAAACAAAACAGACTAACATGAACAAAACATCAACCGCATGAATGTGCATGAATGTTTGATGATGGTTGGAAGGGCAAATCGATAACTATGATGGGTTGTCAGTTTTCTCTGTAAAGCGCTTTGAGTGTCTGGAAAAACATTATAAAAATTTACAAAACCCAAAACCAGTGAAGTTGGCACGTTGTGTAAATTGTAAATAAAAACAGAATACAATGATTTGCAAATCCTTTTCAACCGATATTCAATTGAATAGACTGCAAAGACAAGATATTTAACGTTTGAACTGGAAAACTTTATTTTTTGCAAATATTAGCTCATTTGAAATTTGATGCCTGCAACATGTTTCAAAAAAGCTGGCACAAGTGGCAAAAAAGAGTGACAAAGTTGAGGAATGCTCATCAAACACTTATTTGGAACATCCCACAAACTTTATTGATCCACAAGGGAAATCGTTCCACACAGTAGCTCAGTCACAAAGGATGGAAAGGACAATGCAGGTATAAAGTAGACTAAAATGTACCATGGTAGCAATATAAAATATAACATACATGTAATATTTACATATTATATATACAGTATATAATATATACTAATATATTATATTATTATATTATATGTTTATATAATATATACAATATATTTAAAAAATCCCAATTACCATGTACAACAAAAATAAAAATTTAAATAAAAAAATTTTTTTAAAAAAGGACAGCATAAATAAAGAGTAGATCCAGAAGAAAATATGCATTACATGTTGGTCTGAGTATAATCCATCCATCCATTTTCTACCGCTTGTCCCTCTCAGAGTCACAGGGGTGCTGGAGCCTATCCCAGCTGCACTCGGGCGGAAGGCGGGGTACACCCTGGACAAGTCGCCACCTCATCACAGGGCCAACACAGATAGACAGACAACATTCACACTCACATTCACACACTAGAGCCAATTTAGTGTTGCCAATCAACCTATCCCCAGGTGCATGTCTTTGGAGGTGGGAGTTAGCCGGAGTACCCGGAGGGAACCCACGCAGTCACGGGGAGAACATGCAAACTCCACACAGAAAGATCCCGAGCCCGGGATTGAACTCAGGACTACTCAGGACCTTCGTATAGGTTGATTGGCAACACTAAATTGGCCCTAGTGTGTGAATGTGAGTGTGAATGTTGTCTGTCTATCTGTGTTGGCCCTGCGATGAGGTAGCCACTTGTCCAGGGTGTACCCCGCCTTCCGCCCGATTGTAGCTGATAGGCTCCAGCGCCCCCCGCGACCCTGAAGGGAATAAGCGGTACAAAATGGATGGATGGATGTACTAACCCCTGTGCCACCGTGCTGCCCATAAATAAAACAAAAAATGTAAATAAAAAAAGAATGGGAATCACTTGACATGCAAAAAAAACAACAAAAATAATAATCAAAAATAAAAATAAATACAAAATTAAAATAATAAATGAAACAAACAAACAAAAAAATAAATATTTTAAATAAAAATAAATAATAATAATCACTGGACACGCCCCCTTTGAGCTACGTGCTACGACGAGCCTGCTGGTGGGGGCGAAGTGCCAAGCAATTAATCCGAAAGAATGCCTGCACATTGTGCTTGTTTGAACAAGGACATTTGGAATAAAATCCAATGCGTAAACTTGGCAAATAATAAAATGTGTTTTGACGAGCGAGTGAATATAAATACAATGCCGTTAATGGTAGATTCCACTCGGGCATTTTTTTTTAATATATTATATATACCACAACATATTACAGCCACTATGTTTGGATACTTTTTATTTTTTAAACCTTTATTTATAGTATTCAACATTTTACAACATTAGCATACATCCACTCAGGCATTTCGCTGCATGGATACCGCGGTGCGCTGACGTACGTAGTCTGTATGCACACGTATGTGCCACGACGGTGTCTTTTTTTTTATTGTTTTGATTGTATATGTATGTGACGTTTGTGCGCGTCACTGACGTAGGACGACGGTCGCCCGGCGCCTTAATTCACTTCCAGGTGCAGGCAGCTGCGGTCCAGTCACATTTCAACACGAACTGCTTAGGACCTGATAAATACGCATGCGCACTGCAGCTAACCCCCCTCCGCTTCCCGAGTGCACTGCCACGTTAGTGAGCGCCAGACACAAAACATAGCACCAAAAAAAGAAAAACAAAAACCAATAAGGAAGAACAAAATAGCAAATTTGACTGCAAATCTGTCTGTCCCTGCGGAAGACTTCTCGTCGACGAAGATGCTCAAGATATTCCTCCTGTGC
Organism: Entelurus aequoreus; assembly: GCF_033978785.1. NCBI lineage: Eukaryota > Metazoa > Chordata > Actinopteri > Syngnathiformes > Syngnathidae > Entelurus > Entelurus aequoreus. Next base: position 12,015,888 of record NC_084752.1, read on the forward strand.
ACGTTAGCCGTAGCCATTCCGGCGGAGATCACCGAGGAAGATGACGTCCTGGTGCTTAAGAAAAGTAACTTCGACGAGGCTCTCCTACTGCATCCCAACATCCTGGTAGAATTCTGTAAGTAGCACAAAAGCCACCTAAAAGGTTGTCCGCCATTTTTCCTTTCTCTTCGGCTAGCTTGCTAGCTAACCTGTGTGTCATACAATGAAACTTTGTCGCCTTCCCCAAGTTACTTCCGGTACTGGCTAAATCCAGGAGTGGAATGGAAAAGTCTGTATAATGATGTTTCGATGCAGGCTAACACTTGACTTTGATACAGCTAATTACTTGGCGCGCTATACACAACATATAATACTTTAATGTACTTATCTTTGTAGTAGCATGTCTGTGGTCATTTAATGGTGACAATAAAGACAGAAGTTGTTTGCCAATGAGCTTTAATTTTGAACGAGTCACAAATACTTTGAAGCTGTAAGCAACTCAGGCCTGTCCCGCTGCTCTGGAGTCAGATTGTTGACCTGCTCCCAAACCACGTGACTATCCCTGGACCAATCACGGCCTGATCGTAGGTCAGACAAGCCAATGAGCTGAGGGTGGGCGGGGTTTCTGGATAGTGGAGCTAAGTTGACGTGTACTTAAAAGACTGCAGGGTGGCTTATTGTAAAGTATTGTAAAAGGAAGCGCTGCAGGGTATTAGTTTTTGGCATACCTGAATTGAATATGCTTAAGGGCGAACGCAATGGATGATCTGTGCAAAAATATTTTTTTCATCACCCCGTTATTTGATGTTTTTCAACAACATTCCCGTCTTTCACACCAACCCAGCATTAAAATGTTAAGCTCATTCAAGACTATGGCTGTTTATCAACCTCTAATAATTATCACATTTTCTGTACTTTAACATTTTTCTTAAAGGGGAACTGCACTTTTTTAGAAATTTTGCCTAAAGGAACTGCACTTTTTTAGTAATTTTGCCTATTTATAGAACAGACTTGGGCAAAATACGTCCCAAAGGCCACATGCGGCCCGTTAAGATTTTCAATCCGGTCCGCCGGACGTTCTACGTATTTTTTTTTTAGACCTTTAACATCAAAACTGTAGCCGCCATTATGATGTGCAGTGCCGTTTTTAAATGACCGTAAGTCTTGAACTATAGAAAGTATTTCAATGGTTGAAATCTGCGCTTTAGGATGGGCGGGATTCCTGTATGGTTGTGGAGCTAAGTTGTGTACTTAAAAGACTGTAAAGTATTCAAAATGATGCGCTGCAGGGTATTCGTTTTTGGCATACCTGAATTGAATATGCTTAAGGGCGAACACAATGGATGATCTGTGTAAAATATTTTTTTTCATCAGCCCGTTATTTGACGTTTTTCAACAACTTTTACGGTTTTCAAACCAACCCATCATTAAAATGTTGAGCTCATTCAAGACTATGGCTGTTTATCAACCCCAAATAATTATCACATTTTCTGTACTTTAACATTTTCCTTAAAGGGGAACTGCACTTTTTTTTAGAAATTTTGCCTTAAGGTACTGCACTTTTTTTTAAAAGAAATTTTGCCTATAGTTTAGAACAGACCTTTGATTGATTGATTGAAACTTTTATTAGTAGATAGCACAGTACAGTACATAGTCTGTACAATTGAACACTAAATGGTAACACCCGAATAAGTTTTTCAACTTGTTTAAGTCGGGGTCCACGTAAATCAATTCATGGTAACGTAAATCAATTCAAGGCAAAAATATGGCCCGCAGGCCACATGTGGCCCATTAAGATTTTCAAGCCAGTCCGCCGGACGTTCCACATAATTTTTTTTTAGACCTTTAACATCAAAACTGTAGCCGCCATTATGATGTGCAGTGCTGTTTTTAAATGACCGTGAGTCTTGAACTATAGAAAGTATTTCATTGGTTGAAGTCTGCGCTTTAGGGTGGGCGCGGTTTCTGTATAGTTGTGGAGCTAAGTTACTTAACCAAAGACTACTGCAGGGTGGTGCATTGTAAAGTATTCAAAATGATGCGCTGCAGGGTATTAGTTTTTGGCATACCTGAATTGACTATTATCTGTGTGAATGCTTAAGAGCGAACACATCTGTGCAAAATTTTTTTTTTCATCAGCCCGTTATTTGACGTTTTTCAACAACTTTTACGGTTTTCAAACCAACCCATCATTAAAATGTTGAGCTCATTCAAGACTATGGCTGTTTATCAACCCCAAATAATTATCACATTTTCCTTAAAGGAGAACTTCACTTTTTTAGAAATTTTGCCTAAAGGAACTGCACTTTTTTTTAGTAATTTTGCCTATCGTTTAGAACAGGCTTGGGCAAAATACGTCCCGAGGGCCACATGCGGCCCGTTAATATTTTCAATCCGGTCCGCCAGACATTCTACATATTTTTTTTTTTAGATCTTTAACATCAAAACTGTAGCCGTCATTATGATGTGCAGTGCTGTTTTTAAATGACCGTAAGTCTTCAACTATAGAAAGTATTTCAATGGTTGAAATCTGCGCTTTAGGGTGGGCGGGATTTCTGTATGGTTGTGGAGCTAAGTTGACGTGTACTTAACCAAAGACTACTGCAGGGTGGTGTATTGTAAAGTATTCAAAATGATGCACTGCAGGGTATTAGTTTTTGGCATACCTCAACTAAGTATTATCTGTGTGAATGCTTAAGGGCGAACACAATGGATGATGTGTGCAAATATATTTGTTTCCAGCCCGTTATTTGATGTTTTTCATCAACATTCACCTTTTTCACACCAACCATGTTTTTCATCAACATTCACCTTTTTCACACCAACCCAGCGATAAAATGTTGAGCTCATTCAAGACTATGGCTGTTTATCCACCCCCAAAAATTATCACATTTTCTGTACTTTGTAACATTTTTCTTAAAGGCCTACTGAAATGATTTTTTTTTATTTAAACGGGAATAGCAGATCCATTCTATGTGTCATACTTGATCATTTCGCGATATTGCCATATTTTTGCTGAAAGGATTTAGTAGAGAAAATCGACGATAAAGTTCGCAACTTTTGCTCGCTGATAAAAAAAGCCTTGCCTGTACCGGAAGTAGCGTGACGTCACAGGAGCTAGTATTCCTCACAATTCCCCATTGTTTACAATGTAGCGAGAGAGATTCGGACCGAGAAAGTGACGATTACCCCATTAATTTGAGCAAGGATGAAAGATTCGTAGATGAGGAACGTTACAGTGAAGGACTTGAGAGGCAGTGATGGACGTATCTTTTTTTGCTCTGACCGTAACTTAGGTACAAGCTGGCTCATTGGATTCCACACTCTCTTTTTTCTATTGTCGATCACATATTTGTTTTTTAAACCACCTCAGATACTATATCCTCTTGAAAATGAGAGTCGAGAACGCGAAATGGACATTCACAGTGACTGAACATGTAAATACACGATTAATAATATTCAGCTTTGCGAAGCTAAAAAAATAGAAGCTAACCTAGCTACGTAGCCAACGTGATAGCATCTATCTCAAATGCAGATATAAACTAAATAAAAAAAAACCCTGACTGGATGGATAGACAGAAGATAAAAAATACTATTAAACCATGAACATGTAAATACACGATTAATAATATTCAGCTTTGCGAAGGTAAAAAAAATAGAAGCTAACCTAGCTACGTAGCCAACATGATAGCATCTGTCTCAAATGCAGATAGAAACTAAATTTAAAAAAAACCCTGACTGGATGGATAGACAGAAGATCAAAAATACTATTAAACCATGAACATGTAAATACACGATTAATAATATTCAGTTTTCGAAGCTGAAAAAATAGAAGCTAACCTAGCTACGTAGCCAACGTAATAGCATCTGTCTCAAATGCAGATAGAAACTAAATAAAAAAAAACTCTGACTGGATGGATAGACAGAAGATCAAAAATACTATTAAACCATGAACATGTAAATACACGATTAATAATATTCAGCTTGGCGAAGCTAAAGAAACAGAAGCTAACTTAGATGCGGCGGCGGGCTTACTCACTGTAGTGCGTCTGCTATCCTGCTCAAAACACAACACAACCTCCTGGTGTTGGTGTTGCTGTAGTCCGCCGCTCCACCGATCGCACCTACAACTTTCTTATTTGCAGTCTCCATTGTCCATTAAACAAATTGCAAAAGATTCACCAACAAAGATGTCCAGAATACTGTGGAATTTTGTCGAAGAAAACAGAGGTATTTGAATTGGGTCCAAACACTTCCCTTGCCCTCGTGACGTCACGCGCATACGTCATCATACCGCGACGTTTTCAAGCGGAAGTTTCCTGGGAATTTTAAAATTGCACTTTATAAGTTAACCCGGCCGTATTAGCATGTGTTGCAATGTTAAGATTTCATCATTAATATATAAACTATCAGACTGCGTGGTCGGTAGTAGTGGGTTTCAGTAGGCCTTTAAAGGGGAATTGCACTGTTTTTAGAAATTTTGCCTATCGTTTAGAACAGACCTAGGCAAAATACGGCCCGCAGGCCAAGCGGCCCATTAAGATTTTCAATCCGATTTTTTTTAGACCTTAAACATCAAAACTGTAGCCGCCATTATGATGTGCAGTGCTGTTTTTAAATGACCGTGAGTCTTGAACTATACAAAGTATTTCATTGGTTGAAGTCTGCTTTGAATAAATGGATGATTATAAAATAAGTCAGTCTTGTCTTAAAATTAGGGCTGTAAACGAAAATATTTCATTGCGATTATTGTATTTTGTCTGTAGTTAACTCTTAATCACAGAAGTTTTATTAAACATATACATTTCAAGTGTTTAATATCAACATTGGACTGAAAAAATTATTGTCGCTCTATGCAATTGTCTGTTTATTAAACACAAGCTCACTATAAAGACAAAATAAATTGCACCTGCAGTGTGCCAAAACCATCTTTTCATGTGAATAGTTTTTTTGCCGTTGTGCCAAATATTTTACCTACGTGTTCACTACATTTCTTGCTTGTACGCCATCTGTCAGATGCCCCATGGTGTGGTCACTGCAAAGCGCTGGCTCCGGAGTATGCCAAGGCCGCTGGAATGCTGAAGGCGGAGGGTTCAGCGATCCGCCTGGGTAAGGTTGACGCCACGGAAGAGAACGACCTGGCTCAGGAGTTTGGTGTCCGAGGATACCCAACCATCAAGTTCTTCAAGGGAGGAGACAAGGACTCCCCCAAAGAGTACTCAGGTGAGCTGTTTTTTTCTTTTTTACCCAAACTGAATTACCAGAGGAGACGGGATGTTTTTAAAGCAACATTGCACAATTGTTGGTAAAAATTGATTTAAAAAAAATAAAAATAAAATAAAAATGATAATTAAGATTTTGTCGAAACAAAATACTGTTGTATTTTGAGATAGGAGCTGTCTCTCTGCTTTTTGTTGCTGTTAAGTTGCAAGAATACTGTAAACACAGTTATGAGCCTCCCCGCTGCTAGCTACTGTGGCAAATGCCTCATTGAACAATGTCGACTAATCGGATTATGAAGCGAACATCTATTCAGTAGCTCTAATTTTGCAATCGGCTTTTAAGTTCAGCTTGAGATAGTTTTAGGCACATGCTTACTAACAATTAAAGACTTCTTCACTCTGAAAGATTTATTCATTTTATAACTGCTACTCATAATTTTTTTACTAAAATATTTTTTACTCCATTTAAAGCAAGAGCAGACAACGTGCCTATAAAAACAACATATTTGATATAAAGGACTCTCAAAATGGCAGCAATATAAAAAACAAAACACCAACGCTATTGAGCTTTCTCTAAAGAGAAAAGCGTTTTGTGATAATCTGTTTTGAAAGCTGTACATGAGTGTGTATATATACCAAGTTTTAAAAAAATGTTTTTTGTCTCTGTTGTTAGCTAGCTAGGTAACAAGCTAACAAGGAGAGTTGGAGACAGTATCCTTCAGATGTTAGACAAGCCTCTTGTCACTTTAAAAGTTGTTTCTATTACATTCTATTTTGTATATTTCAAACAATATTTTTTTTGTTCCAAAAGTTAGTTCTTTTTAAAAGGTGTGTAAAATGTTAAAATGGTGGTGTTTTGGGGAGTGCACGCAAGGACTAAATTGATTTCAATTAATTTCAATGGGCGACAATGATTTGAGATACGAGTGTTTTGAGTTACAAGCTCAGACGTAACCAAATGAGCGTGTAAGTTGAAGTAGTGCTGTAATTCAGAGATGACTGCACCCTAACACATTGCCATTAGAGGCCACTCTGATATTTTAAAGAATTGACCCGTTTTCCAGACCATTGTCTTTTAAGTTCAATGTTTTCCAAAGGCTTCACTTTCCCATCGCCACTCCATTTTTTAGGTTATATTGTGTTTACGGTCATGGCAGCATTAAGAGAAGCTTGAAGTTGCTTAAAATGTTTAAATAAATCTACAACCTACTTTAAGAACAATAGAATGTTAGTTTATGTGCATGGACAGAAAGTCTTTGCAGACCACAGTTGCTACAGAGTGGCATTTTTTAGGTATTGCTGGAAGTAGGATGGAGGAAAAAGAAGACAGTAAATGAACGTATGTATTTGTGAACTTTCTGAAGTGGGAAAGGGGTAGGATTAAATAAGCGTTGCTTCTTCCTACTCCTTTTCGGACGTGATGTAAAGAGAAATTATATGAAATTGTGTGTATTACACTGTGTGTTCATGTTCGAAATAAAATTTAAAAAAGAAAAGAAAGAAAGGATGAAATGCGACTGAGGAAGCACAAAGACAGGACACAACTCTTAGTAAGCACAGTCTTAGAATGTACAGTACAGGCCAAAGGTTTGGACACACCTTCTCATTCAATTAGTTTTCTTTATTTTCATGACTATTTACATTGTAGATTGTCACTGAAGGCATCAAAACAATGAATGAACACATGTGGAGTTATGTACTTAACGAAAAAAAAGGTGAAATAACTGAAAACATGTTTTATATTCTAGTTTCTTCAAAATTGCCACCCTTTGCTCTGATTACTGTTTTGCACACTCTTGGCATTCTCTCGATGAGCTTCACGAGGTAGTCAACTGGAATGGCTTTCACTTCACAGGTTTTATACTTTTGATGCCTTCAGTGACAATCTACAATGTCAATAGTCATGAAAATAAAGAAAACGCATTGAAATGAGGTGTGTCCAAACTTTTGGCCTGTACTGTATGTGTATGCATCTTGCACCCTGCAATATAAAACAGGGAATTGACCCACCAAGGAGGAATGATGAAAGCATTTCAGCGCAAAATAAAATAAAAACCCTTACTTGGCAAGAGTGGGTCTATAAAACCCTGTCCAAAAGATTGAATATCGTGATAGTTTGCTATATCAATATATCGTCACACATCTAAACGAGAGAAAAAAAACAGGTAAATCGCCATTTTGGTCATTAGCCGTTATGCTGTCAAGCTATTTTCCTGTGAAATATTGATTGGAAGACATACCTGAATACATGTAACACAGATACCCTGAATGTTTTCAAATCAGACAAATGCTCAATGACTTGGGCAATGAAATGTTTCAGTCCGTTTAAAAAAATGTCAAATTTAGTGGTGATTCTTTGGATTTTAGGTCAATGACTAAGTTTACACTGCAGGCCAAAGTGGCTGAAATCAGATTTTTAAGATGTGTGAATTACATTTATATAGCGCTTTTTTGATCTGATTTTTTTTTTCCAGCTGACTTTTTACACTGCAAGTAAAATGTGATTTTTATCAGACTCCTGTGTAAACGTGCACAGGCCCCAATGTTGTCTAGATGTCACCTGTATACGCACTTCGATAAAGTGAAAACAAAGTTGACCGGGAGGAAGCTGCCTTTGTGAGAGCCTGTTTGCACTATTGAAAAGTGATGCACCGAATATTTGGTCATTTTAAATTGAAACTGAACCAGGTGTGATGAAATATCCATTTCCGCTGGCGACTGCTCCTTTCTGCCGCACACGCCAAAAAAATCAGATTCTGGTCACATACAGAAGTCAAATTTGAAAAGATCAGATTCCAATCGTATTCAGGACTACCTTCTGATGTGACTAGGGCTGCAACTAACGATTAATTTGATAATCGATGAATCTGTCGATTATTACTTCGATTAATAATCGGATAAAAGAGACAAACTACATTTCTATCCTTTCCAGTATTATATTGAAAAAAAAAAACATACTGGCACCATCCTTATTTGGATTGTTTCTCAGCTGTTTGTACATGTTGCAGTTTATAAATAAAGGTTTATTAAAAGAAAAAAAATTGCCTCTGCGCAGCATAGATCCAACGAATCGATGACTAAATTAATCGCCAACTATTTTTATAATCGATTTTAATCGATTTAATCTATTAGTTGTTGCAGCCCTAGATGTGACCTGAATCTGATGCCAAAAGATCAGATTTGAAGCACTTTGGAGTGTTTAGACTGGCAAAAAAAATCAGATCTTTCACTTTAGGGCCAAATAAATCTGTTTCAGTGTGCAGTGTTTGATTTTCAAAGTAAAATTTGGAGGTTTATTAAAGAGTGCCATCATTTGGTGTATTTGTCAGAAAAATAACGGCACAGGATAGAGAACACAGGGTTTCTCCTATATGTATCTGATCATGGCACGGCACCATGGCTAAATTGAAGCCACCACACCTTTTATAAAAATTGCTTTCTGTGGAGTTGAGGGAAGTAGCACTTTGGACTGAGACGCTGCTTCAGTGGGTCAGTCTGAATTTAAAATGTACATGTCAAAGTTGTCAATTAAAAAGTTTTGTTAATTAGTTTTATCTTCATAAATTAACTTATTTTTTTTTGTTTTAGCTGGAAGACAGGCAGATGACATTGTTAACTGGCTGAAGAAGCGCACAGGCCCTGCTGTCACCACACTGACCGACGTCACTGCCGCACAGTCTCTGATCGCCGACAGTGAGGTGCTGGTCATTGGGTTCTTTAAGGTGAGAGCATTTTGAATGTGCAGCCCATAATATGAACTCCAATCTAAAGAAGATATTGGTAAAGTTGTAATCTTGTAATGTAAGCAAATACGCCACAGCGTACACGTCAATGTCAGGCATTCAACAATCGCTATTTCTTTGGAATCAATAGCAGTCTTGCAGAAACTCTCCGCTTACTTTACTCTTTACACAAATCCTCAAAGCAACAAAATACAAATTGATGCTTTTTTCTAGTCGATGTACTTGATGAATTGTTGTAGCCCCAATGTGATTGCTGTTTTAAATTTTTTGTGCTGCCCTGGTTCATACACATAACTTTTTAGTCAAAAGTCTCATCTCGTTTGTGTAGATTTTTCTCTAAAACATAAAAGTACTTTTTTTTTTGTCTTCTTTATCATACAAAAATGTCAATAGGATGTTGAGTCTGATGGTGCCAAGGCCTTCGAAAAAGCAGCTGAAGCCGTAGAAGACATTCCCTTTGGCCTTACCTCCGAGGATGCCGTTTTTACCAAGTTTGAGGTGTCCCAAGACAGCATTGTCCTCTTTAAGAAGGTGAGTGTTAGCTTCTGTCATCAAAAACTCCAAAACTAATGTGGTAGCAATTACTACTAAAGCATTATAAATGACATGGATTGTATTTTATTATCTTGACTTGTTCCAACAGTAACATTTCACATATAGGAAGAATATAAGGCGCACTTAAAATCTTTTTTTTTCCTCAAAACTCGACAGTGCGCCTTATAACCCAGTGCGCCTAATGTACGGAATAATTCTGGTTTTGCTTACCAACCTCAAAGCTATTTTATTTGGTACATGGTGAAATGATAAGTGTGACCAGTAGATGGCAGTCAAACATAAGATAAATGTGTAGACTGCAATATGATGGCAGTCACACACAAGAGATGCGTGTAGACTGCAATATGACTCAAGTAAACAACAGCAACATTTTATATGTTCCATTGAAAATATAGAATGTTACACACGGCGCTCAAAAATCTATTAAAATGTTTTATTACGGCTTTGGTAAGCTATGAAGCCGCACCGCTTGATGGATTGTACTGTGCTTCAACATACAAGTATTATTATAGTGTGTGTATAAGGTAAGACATATTATCTGGCGTTTTGTTAAACAATATTATGCAAAAGCAACTTTTCTTATCTTCTGGTACCTGCTGAGCTGTATTTGGTATCTGCATAAGTCCTGAAAAATTGCGCGCGTCCGCCTTTGTAGTCGGTGCCGACACCATTGTTGATAAGCTTCTTCTTTTTCTCCTTGTTATGGAACATTCATCCTCCGCTGTTGCCATTTCTAATACAAAGTAGTGTAAAGTTCTTACTTATATCTGTCCGTAAACTCACCATGAAAGCACTAAAACATACCGGTGTAGTATGTTCACATTATTCACCCAAGGAACTTTAGTTCTTAAGAGAGTTGTTGTTGCACTAGTGAGCCACGGATGAGGAGATGCTGCTCCGTTATTGATTCAAGTAAAGTCTGAATGTCATTAAAACAGTTAGCTCCATCTTTTGACACTTCTTCCATTCCCGTCCTTGCACGCTACACCGCTACAACAAAGATGACGGAGAAAAGACGCTGCCGAAGGTGAGCCACTTAAATAAGACCGCCCACAAAATGGTGATCCTGAAGCGACTGGTCAAAATGTTGCATAGATTATGTTTTACAGATCATTTTCAAGTTGCTTTCTGTCAAAGAATAATATTACTCCATTAATGCGCCCTATTAGGGCTGGGCGATATATCGAATATACTCGATATATCGCGGGTTTGTCTCTGTGCGATATAGAAAATTACTATATCGTGATATTCGAGTATACGTTCTCACGCAGTTGCTTTTAGCTGCGGGCATTACACTACAGGCTCCTCTCACTCTTGTCTCTCCTTCTCACAGAGAGATAAAACAAGCGTACCTTCTTACATACTGTCGTGCATGCAACGTCATACGCCCTCGCCGAGCAGAGAGGTAGCAGCATGGGTAACGTTAGCTGTGGTGCTAGCGGAGTGGTGCCAGTGGTAATACGAGAGAAAGAAGGTGCCAATCTGGTAACAAATGAAGGAATAATTAATTCCAAGAAAAACCATCGTCCGGCGGTGGTTTGGCTTCAAGTGGGAATATGTCGAACAGACAACCGTAATAATGTCAAGTATGCGGCAAAAGTGTTGCTACAAAAAGTAGCAGCACTGCTAATTTTTAGCATCATTTGAAAAGTCACCCGCTAGAGAATGAAGAGTGCTTGAAACTCTGCATGTCAACATCTCCGTTCGGTGCCACACCAACAAAATGCCCAAGCAACCATTTCCAGATCAACACCGTATGAAAAAAATAGTCAACAGAAGGAGATAACGTTCACAATAGCCTACCACATAGTGAAGGACATACACTATTTGATTTCCTATTATGCAGCTCATTTTTATTTGACAGTTATGGAAATATCTTTTGTGACATCATGCACAAAAGTGCACTTTATTAGTTTTAAACTATTGTAGTGGCGTTCTGTACAAAAAGTGCACTTTAATTTAGTGTTGTTTTGATGTGTCATCTTAGTGACATCATGCACAAAATTGCACTAATAGCTTGTTTTAAAATGTTTCTTACAATCTTGCACTTTCTGTTTTGAAATTACATGAATGTTTGTGCCACTGCTGAATAACTGTTTAATAAATACAGTTTTGGTAAATTGACTTAGCTGTGATTTCCCTCTCTGCATGAAAGTGTAAAATGAGCATATATTAATGCAGTATGAACAAGAATGTTTTAATGTAGACACATAGAATCATCATACTGGTGGGATTATATGCATCAAGTGTTAATTCAAGGCTAACGCAAAATATCAAGATATATATCGTGTATCGTGACATGGCCTAAAAATATTGAGATATTAATGAAAGGCCATATCGCCCAGCCCTTCGCCCTATAATCCGGTGTGCCTTATATATGAAAAAAAGATCGAAAATCGACCATTTATCGGCAGTGCGCTTTATAATCTAGTGCGTCCTATGGTCCGCAAAATACGGTATATTAAAGTGGTCATTTTTGGCCTCACGTGAGTCTTTTTATTTAAGCTTGCGTTTTGGTCGACTGCACTTTTTTAGGATACGCGTTTGTAATCTGACACGGTTGACCCCACAGTATCCCAGGTGCTGATTTTGCCATGTCTTGAGGTCCCCCTACATTGCTTTTCACATCCCTGCCTTTTTGCAGTTGTGAGATCTGCTCACAAAGTGATGTGCGCACATGAGAAAAACAATCCACTCTTAGGCTAATTGACTTTGAGCAGTGAAAACTTTCTTCACTTACGTAGCTAATGCACATGTAGATTTAAATCTCCTACGTTCAAGCATCATAGAATTCCGCAAATGAATGAACCTGGAGCTTGAAACCTGATGGTACATTTTTTGTAAGGACACCTGCTGCAACCACATCTCTTGCATGTACACATTGATCGTGGTAATTGGTTTAGGATGCGTGCCATGGTCTCCATGGAGGACTAATGGAGCAGCAAAAGAAGATAACTAGAGGAAGTGGGGCATTATTACAAGGTTGGTTGTCTATAATCCGTAATGACAAAGTTTCGAGCAGCTTTAGATTCTTTAACCTTCACCTCAACATGTCAGTTAATGGTCCTGTCTGTTGACATGCTGTGTTCAGTCCTATGGTCGTGTAAATAACCTGGATCCATTAACTCATGTGGGCTCCTTGCCTGCAGTTAGGCAAACTCTCAAAACAGGGTCTCGAGGCAACAGGCTTCATTTTACTGCCAGGAATTGCCAGCAAGTCTGACAGCATGGCATCAGCCAAAACAACCTTCTATTGAGCTATTCTTAACACGCAATAGTCAGTTTGCCTGGAAATCCCCAGGCGATTTTCATGTGGGTTGTCAGTAAATGTTTTGTCATCCAGGCAGACAAATGTGTTTTTCTGTTTTCAGTTTGATGAGGGACGAAACACCTTTGACGGTGAGCTTACCAAAGAAAGCATCCTGTCTTTCGTTAAGGCCAACCAACTGCCTCTGGTCATCGAGTTCACTGAGCAGGTAATTAGTGGGGTCGTGTACATTAACTCACCGATCTAAATTTTAGTAATAAAATAGTCCGCAATGCCACATGTCCATGTGAACACTTCGTTTTTATATCTGTTTTACCCAAAGACCGCCACAAAAATCTTTGGGGGAGAGATCAAGTCCCACATTCTCATGTTCCTGCCAAAAGCAGCTTCAGACTTCCAGGAAAAAATGGACCAGTTTAAGAAAGCGGCAGAGTCATTCAAGGGTCAGGTAGGTCATCTCTAAGGTCACATTTTAGTTATGTTTTTCGCAGAAATCACTTACTTCATGTTAGGATGAAGACATTTTGTTTGACTAATTTTCTCTGTGTAGATCCTGTTCATTTTCATCGACAGCGACGTGGACGACAACCAGCGCATCCTGGAGTTCTTTGGCCTAAAGAAAGAGGAGTGCCCTGCCATCCGTCTCATCACATTGGAGGATGAGATGACCAAGTACAAGCCAGATAACGACGCCATCGTTGCAGAAAGTATTATTGAATTCTGCACACAATTCACCGAAGGCAAACTGAAGGTAGGATTGTGATTGACAACAATGCTTCCTTGCTTAATTCATTTTTGATTCAGATAGATTTAAAAAAAAAAAAAAAGAGCTTTATGCTGATTTGTGTAACTGGAAAACAACTAATAGTTGTCTGGGTGTACAACTTTCGGGGTGCAGAGGTTTGACTAAGTTTGAATATCATCAGCAAAAAACAGGCACGTGTTGCGATAGCTTCTCTATAATTCTCTACATATGGCATGTATAGGGATGTAATGATAAATGGCATTAATGATAACCATGGTAAAACGTCCAAAGGTTAGTATTACCGTTTTTAAATTAAGATAATCGAAAAACCAGAACTGCACTTTGATAAACTGACTGGTGCTGACTTAAATGGTAGCATGAATACAAGATACATTCTCTTTTTCCATTAAGAAACCACATACCCCAGTTTAAACTTGTATATAAACACATTGCTGTTTGGGCAACAAAGTTTTTCAATTGTGTACATTGACCCTACAGAGTGACCGATCAATAATCGGAAGAATACGAGACAGAGGTGCGTTCAAGGGCAGCTGAACAGAGTAGAATGCCACAACGACCGCAAGAACACACTTGTTAGTGAAGCATAAGAAACACAAAACATGCAAAATAGTGGGATTTCCAACATCGTATCTATTTATTTTAGTTATCAGAAGAAGAAAACAAAACTGGTTAAAATATTTCAGTGCGATTAGAAGTACTTAGTGAGCACATTCAACAATACCGTGATAACTGATCATTTCAGTCACAATAACCGCGATGGCATTTTCATATTGTTACATCCCTTGGTGCATGTGCTAGTTTGTTGGTTTGGGCTAGCAAAACACTGACAATGGCGAAAACTTTCGCACATGCAGCATAGCCAATTTTAGTGCGATTGCTCCTCTGCAATTTTAATATGAGCTATGTGTACGTGTGGGTTTAAGCAATTGGGTTAATGAGCAAAGAAACATGTATCTGCAGCATATATGTTGGTTGGGGAGACTGTGCAAGCAAAACTTTGAGACAACTGCAATTGCTACGCTACAGTTACATTTGGGGGGTGCGCATGTGTTTGTGGGTTCGAGCAATTGGACAAACTAACATAGAGATGAGCACATTATAGCCGACTGCAGTGTTATCGCTCTACAGTTATATTTGTTGAGCTTGCGCACAGGTGTGTGTTTGGTGGGATTTGGCGATCAAAGCACTGGGACAATAACACCCACCCACTCACGCATGCATAAATTGTAGCCAATTATAGTGCGATTGCTCCTCTTCCATTGCAATTATTTAGTATGTGGACATGCACAAATTGGTTGGGGGGATTGGGCTAACAGACATGTGCACCTGCTCAGTGCAGCCAACTGTTGTGCGATCGCTTCTACAAACGTTCATATTAGATGACAATAGACTACAAAATAATCTGCTAAATCGAAATGAAGTTGTCATTTTGAGTAATGTGATCGCTCCTTCGCATGCAATAGAAAAAGCAGATGAGGAATTATAAATGTGCAAACATGACACCAAATAACATGCCATTCAAAAAATAATTAAGATAAGGCAATTTAGTTTACCTCACCCAACAAGCCCAAGCACTCTCTTACCTGGCCAAGCAGCTGAGTAGCAAGCATGGTAGCTAATGTGGTACATTCTCACTTGGTGACAATTGTTGTGCTGTCTCTTCCTCCTCAGCCTCACCTCATGAGCCAAGACATCCCTGAAGACTGGGACAAAAACCCAGTTAAGGTTCTGGTCGGCAAGAACTTTGAAGAAGTCGTCTTCAATCCCAAGAAAAACGTCTTTGTAGAATTCTGTAAGAACTGTGCTTCTCAGTTTGTTTGCATAATGTTGAGAACAAATTAATTTTGAAACAGGATTAGGGCAAATCTGTTCGTCCTTACCGACCTTAGCGAGGCAAAAGGCTCATTTTTTAAAGTCCTATTTTCAACATGGCTGTTAAATAGGCAAAGTCTGTGTGTCTTGCCTGTAACCTGAATCTGTACCATTCTTAGTCTCACAGGGAACTAAGCCTTTTTCATTTCAAGCGTCGGTCAGGCTTCACACGTACGCAATGTGGCTGCTTCTGCCATGGGAATTGTTACCAGACACTGATGCTGAAAAGAGCCACTTAAAAATAGTAGCTGTATCATTCAGCAATTCACATTGAAATGTGCACTATTTTGGGTAAATTCTTTGATTCATCCCTAGTAGGGTATTGTGCAACTCAACAGATAATGGCTTATTTCTTAGGGTATGTCCACACAATCAGTATTTGTGAACAAAAAAAAAGGGTGATAGCGGAACAAAAGTCCTTGATTGAATGAACTTTCCTGTGTTGCAGATGCACCTTGGTGTGGCCACTGCAAGCAGCTGAATCCCATCTGGGAAAAGTTGGGAGAGAAATACAAGGACAGTGCTGACATCGTTGTGGCAAAGATGGACTCCACAGCCAATGAGATTGAAGTAGTCAAAGTCCACAGCTTCCCCACACTTAAATTCTTTCCGGTGGGAGATGAACACAAGGTATTTCAATCATTTATTTGAGCAGACTTTTTTTTAAACACACGAGCAGGTCTTCACCTGGTCTTGCAGTTGTTCATTGGAAATATAGGGGTTTATTCACTTCCAAAGTAACGGCCAAGTGTCATTAGAGCTTCTAGGTTTAGCAATGCGAACGGTGGAAATGTGAGCCTGTTGACCTCCATATGCTTCTTGTTTGGTTCTGCTACCTTCCTGCTTTATGATACTTGTAAGACTGCTTTCCTCTTGCGCCGATATTCTCATTTTTGCCATCAGTTGTTTTGTTGGTTTAGCTGTGGTTCTTAACCATAGGGCAGGGGCCTATTGTTGGGCTGTGAGCGCCCCTAGAGGGCTGCCAAAAAATACCTGTTTCTCATCTGTGGGCCGTATGGGCCACAGCAGTACACTGTTGTAATAGTTTTCCACCACTTGTGGCAGTAATGACAATATTTAAAAATATTTAAAAAAATGACTAAACAAAGAGGTCTGGAGCTAAAGTCAAAGAACTTTCTCAAAGCGCAAAAAATATGACTTAAGTGACAAAGCTGTATTTTAATTTCCGCCTGCAGTTTATTTGAGAAACATTATTTATTAATTAATTTAGAATTTTTAATTTTAGCACTAATTGTATTTACATTTTTCATCAATTGAGTAATTTTGCAGTATATTTTATTAGTGTTTTGTATTCGGCCTGACCTTAGCCTTAAAAAATGTATACACATTTTTATATAATTTTACATGGTTTATTCTGTTAAACTGTTAGTAGGTACAATTATTGAATACAATTAAAATCAAGACTGAAATTACTAAAAAGAAAAATGCTCCCGCAAATTATCAGTTTTGCTACACTTAAATAACTGCAGCCCAGACATTAATGTTGCACTACAATATATATCGCACAGCACAAGCTGCTATACTGGTTTCCCCCTCGTAGAAAGTGTGAAGATTAGCTCCTGACCCTAATTTGACAATGTCTGTGGAAGGCTGTGGTGTCTGCATTGAAATACATGTGTCCTTTTCACATGTGACCACTTCCAATAAAATCACGCCTGAGCAATCTTATACTGTATTGTAAAGCTTCTATATACCGGGTTGAAGAAATAAAAAAAACTACATCCTGTCAATAGGTGATCGATTACAATGGGGAGAGAACATTGGAAGGCCTCACCAAGTTTCTGGAGAGTGGTGGTCAGGATGGAGGTGCTCCTGCTGGGGATGATGATGACGACGACGATGACTATGATGAGGTAAGAAATTCACCATTTATTGGTATACGTGTCTTTGCACACAATATACGATGACAAGTTGTTTAGTGGCGTGACTTCTAATTCTAGCAGCATTAAGATATGTTAGTTTTAAGTATATATTATAGTATAAAACTTAAGCAAAGAATGTAGACAAAATATGCAATGATTATAAGTTGCAGCAGTCTTTCGAGCAGTGTTATTTCACATAGGGTGATAAAGAACATAATTATTTTACAATGTATGAGTACCTACAGTAGCACAGATGTATACAATTTAGGGCTGTCAAGCGATTAACATTTTTAATTGAGTAATAGCATCTTGTCTGTAGTTAACTCGTAATTAATCATGATATCACAATTTTTTTATATCTTTAATAAATGTACCTTAAGCAAATAATTTTCGAGTTTTTGGTACTACCAACATGGGACAGGACAATTAGTTTTTTTTTATGCAAATGTTTTTTTTTTGTTGTTTTTTTTTTTAAATGCTCAATACTAAATGGACACAATCTTTTAAAGACAAACACACTATGTATCCTTCACACAATTATACTGTCTCACACATGCTTATAAGCTTGTGATACAGGATCCCTTTAAAACTAAACCTATTTTTAATAACAATAAAAAATGGCTTGCAGTGTGCCAGCACAGCTCAGCTGGATGTGTAACTGTACTGCTCAGTCTTTTTAACGGACTCCCGAATTTTAGTACCCCTACCAAAAATCTCCCGGGGCAACCATTCTCCCGAATTTTCACCCGGACAACAATTATTAAGGGCGTGCCGTGATGGCACTGCCTTTAGCGTCCTCTACAACCTGTCATCGCGTCTGCTTTTTCACCATACAAACAGTGTGCCGGCTCAGTCACATGTTGTATGCGGCTTCTGCATACACACGAAAGTGACTGCAAGACATACTTGATCAACAGCCATACAGGTCACACTGAGGGTGGCCGTATAAACAACTTTAACACTGTTACAAATATGCGCCACACTGTGAACCCACACCAAACAAGAATGACAAACACATTTCGGGAGGACATCCGCACCGTAACACAACAGAACAAATACCCAGAATCCCTTGCATCCCTAACTCTTCCGGGCTACAATATACACCCCCGCTACCACCAAACCCCGCCCACCTCAACCCAGTCCCCCACACCTCAAACCCCCCCCCCCCCCCCCAAATCTACCGAATTCGAAGGTCTCGAGGTTGGCAAGTATGCTGTGAAGTGAGTAAGGTTGTATATACTGTATAGAGTAGACTAACCCATGTGGTTCCTGTGGATGTGAACACAATTACTGTAGTGACTAAATAACATAGTGACTGAAACATACATAGTGATTCATTTGGATGAATGGGCTATGTATTTATGTCAACTCTGTTGATACTTTTTCAATTATTTAATCACTAAAACATCTTTTAAATGGTGCTTTTTTTTGCTAATATATTGCATGTTCAATTGCTGAAAAACCAAGAGCTTCGAAGGGGTTGTCCCTCCCACCAGGACCTAGCTGGGGACCTGTGGCCCCCAGACTCCCGTCTTTTTCATTAAGTTCATATCACATGCCTGTTTAGAATTGTGCACCCCATCAATTTTACAAAAATCTCTGAAGTTGATTAGAAAGAATGGTTCAGATAGACTCAAGGTATTTGAGTGCATTTAATCTTTACTAGTTTTCGTTGTGTCTTAAGATCCTAAAATAGCCCTAGGATGAGTCATGATTGTAGGTCCTAACATTATCCCTGACCCCTATTTCTCCAAGTGGGTGTGCTTAAAGGGGAACTGCACTTTTTTGGGAAATTTTGCTTATCCTTCACAATCATTATGAAAGACATGACGACGGACTGATTTTTTTATTTTTATTATGAATTCTAAATATTAAATTATGTCAAGTCTGCTTACAATAGAGACTATGGGAGCTGTTTAATTGTAGAGCCCTTAAAAACATCCAAATACCTCCATATAGGTTTTATATACATGATGTAAGTATAAATGTAACTAAGTAACTGGTACATTTATAATAACGTTGGCAATTTACATATTTTGAGCATTTTAATCATACGCGGCACATTAATTAAAAAAACTCATAACGTTTGCTTTTTTTTCTTCATCCCTGATTTCTGCTCACTGTAGACTTTGAGAGCCAACAAACATAATTAAACATCACTTACTGTGCAAGGTCTGCTGTCATTAGGTTGCCGACTGCTAGGATGTTCATATATTCCATTGAGATGAAAAATTACCATAATCCTTGTGAGGGCGGAACAAGTGTTTCATGTTGTCCACGCCAGTTCCAGATCCTAAATGGCTGTCAAAGTGTGCCAACTTGTCAGATTATATCTTCAGCCATCTTCTTTTCAGGTGAGAGGCATGATTGATGATCTACAATAAACTTACAGGGTGCATGGAAACAAGCAAGCAGCTGATCAGTTGATGATGTAAACATCATATTAATATCACTAATACTTGGTTATATTTAAGTTGCTTAATGTAAATGGAGTATTGCTGGCGCTTTTTGAGTGGTTATTGATTTTTATGGGCGAAACAGTGGACCTCCCATTGGCTGCGCTGTTATTAGCGGACTTCTATTTACGTTTAATATTTAGAACGCATTTTTAAAAATCCATCCGTCATGTTTTTCATGATTGTGAACGATGGGCAGAATTCCCCAAAAAAAGTTCCGTCCCCCTTTAAACTAAAAGATCGATAGTTGAACAGTGAGCATTGAAGTCGTTTGTAATTCACAATTTCAAGTGTAAATAGGTGAGATGTTAATGTGTCGGGTTTTAATGCAGAGGATTCATGCTGGCTTTTAATTGCCGCTCACAAAGCCGAACATTACGGGTCCTCTTTGCACAACAGGACTGATTAATTTTATTACCACTCCTTCTCAGAAGTCTAATTTGAGCACAGCCTATTACTGTCCACTCATATCTTCTACAGCTGTTCTGTTTACTGGGCCTTGCCCGGAGACGCACGTGCAACATGGAGGGCCTTCCTGCGCACATCTTTCTCAGCTGGTCCCAGACCAGACAGGAGTGCAGATGTCACATAAAGTGGGGCGAGGGGGGAACTATTTGATCCCATACTGGTTTTTACAAGTTCACCCTCTAACAAAGATATCAACTTTTTTTTTTCGTAGCTTGATTGTCACAGAAAGATCTTCAAAAAAAATGTAAAAGTTCATACATTTGTATTTGATACTGTGAAATAACTATTTAAAGGCCTAGTGAAACCCACTACTACCGACCACGCAGTTGATAGTTTATACATCAATGATGAAATCTTAACATTGCAACACATGCCAATACGGCCGGGTTAACTTATAAAGTGCAATTCTAAATTTCCCGCCACACTTCCTGTTAAAAACGTTTTATTATGCTGACGTATGCGTGTGACGTCACGAGGACAAGGGAAGTATTCGGAGCCCGGAGAATCCTATACAACAAGCTCTGTTTTCATTTCATAATTCCACAGTATTCTGGACATCTGTGTTGGTGAATCTTTTGCAATTTGTTTAATGAACAATGGAGGCTACAAAGAAGAACGTTGTAGGTGGGATCGATCGGTGTATTAGCGGCTGGCTGTAGCAACACAACAAGAACTTAGCAGACGCCTAGCCGATGCTAGCCGCCAAACCCACGGATGAAGTCCTTCGTCGCGCCGTCGATCGCTGGAACGCAGGTGAGCACGACTGTTGATGGGCAGATGAGGGCTGATGAATGGGCAGATGAGGGCTGGCTGGCGTAGGTGGAGCGCTAATGTTTTTATCATAGCTCTGTGAGGTCCGGTTGCTAAGTTGCTAAATTAGCCTTAGCGTCGTTAGCAACAGCATTGTTAAGCTTTACCAGGCTGAGAATTATTAACCGTGTAGTTACATGTCCATGGTTTAATAGTATTGTTGATCTTCTGTCTATCCTTCCAGTCAGGGATTTATGTATTTTGTTTCAATCTGCATTTGAGAACGATGCTATCACGTTAGCTCAGTAGCTAAGTGTGTCACCGATGTATTGTCGTGGAGATAAAAGTCACTGTGAATGTCCATTTCGCGTGCTCGACTCATTTTCAAGAGGATATAGTATCCGAGGTGGTTTAAAATACAAATCCGTGATACACAATAGAAAAAGGAGAGAGTGTGGAATCCAATGAGCCCTTGTACCTAAGTTACGGTCAGAGCGAAAAAAGATATGTCCTGCACTGCCTCTAGTTCTTCATTCTAATGTTCCTCATCCACGAATCTTTCATCCTCGCTCAAATTAATGGGGTAATCGTCGCTTTGTCGCTCCAAATCTCTCTCGCTCCATTGTAAACAAAGGAAAATTGTGAGGAATATTACCTCCTGTGACATCACGCTACTTCCGGTACAGGCAAAGCTTTTTTATCAGCGAGCAAAAGTTGCCAACTTTATCGTCGATTTTCTCTACTAAATCCTTTCAGCAAAAATATGGCAATATCGCGAAATGATCAAGTATGACACATAGAATGGATCTGCTATTTCCGTTTAAATTAAAAAAAATAATTTCAGTAGGCCTTTAATACCAAAGCAAAACATGAATCCGCAAGTACTTGGTGGAAAAACCCTTGTTGGATGTTTTTTGTGATTATGGCAAAAGTCACAATTATTGAACCTTCTACCGCACTTTCGGTTATTGCACGGCTATCCCACTCAACTATTCTATTTGGGCGAGGTCTTCCTTGTTGTAGCCAAAGTGTGTCTGAACTAACCATGAATGTGTACACACTCGTGTTGTATCGCTCAGCTGTGTTTTAGTTTCCTCCATGATGGGACTGTCACATGACTATTTCTTCCCATGCCTTTCTAGGAATTTGTTGTGCTTTGCAACACATGGATGCATGTCGTAACTGCACAGCTAGTAGTGTATTTTAGGGGGTTGGTGTACAGCAAAACAACAAACAGCAGTTTTAACGCCAGTTAAAATCTTTGAAGTTGGCTTTTTATTATTTTTAACGAAGGGTTTCAAACATTTCAGAAGGGATTTTGGCCAGAGGAACATTCCGATAGCAGATTGTTTCCACCTCCATGTTTGTTAGTAGTGATGCCGCTGGATTAGTTTCAAGTTTGAATGGTCAACAAAAGTATGGCAAGTCCATTCCTCTCTTTCTGGCGTTATGTTTTAACATTCTTGGCTTGCTGATTCTGCTTCAGTATGGTGCAGACGACCAGTGATACATTTGTGTTTTTAATCATTTATTTGTGATTCAATGAATGAACTTCTTCTCAGACTGACCTTAACGTGCACTTTTTTCCTTTACATGGTTGGAAAAACAGTTATTTGCATCTCTAGCTATGAGCTAATACTGGCGAGTAAGACCAAATGTTTTGGTGTGACTGAGTGTCAGACATTTGCTACCCTGATTATTGCGGGGATGTTTAACTATTTGCTTGCAACTTAAAGCATAACAATAGTCGGACAGCTCTTCTATCAAAACACTCTTAAAAATGTCATTAAATCACTGTTGGCGTTAACACACTTTTTGTGTCTTTTTACGCATTGAAATCAGAAAGGACGCGCATTTCCGAAAGTCCTCTTCAGGAGCCACTTTTCAGCAAATGGCTCACTTATGAAGATGGAAAGATGTTTTGCACGCCATGTAAATGGGCTAATAAAACAACACATTTACGACTGGGTGCACTGATTTTCAAAGATCCAGCCTCACCAGGCACCAAGAAACATCCTGTTACACCTTTCCTGCTTGTCTGCTCCCAGACCGTGGTCCAGGAGCGCATGGGAGACGTTCCCTCCAGGGCCGATATATTGTCGGGGGTTAACACCCTCCACTTTACCCGGCAGTGGCTCCCTACAGTTCCGTTCTTTGGTCGGAGTGACGAGGCTGTCGATTTGTTACAACTCTTTATTTGTGTTTTCCACAAAGCCAAGCGGATATCCACCAGGCTATTAACACTCCTGAACATGCTAGCGCTCCCTCTCCTAACTTGCCCACTCACTTACACGCGTCACTCACCCCACATGCTGCCATTCTTAAAGGAGAACACACAGCTTATGGCCATCACCAAGCCAGAGATGAAATGCTAGAGGCATTGAGTGCAACTGTATTAAAATGACATTGAAACTAACTTGCCAAATTCTAAGTTTGTTGGCATTATTTGCCATGAAAGTGTAGATGTGGCGGTTTTTAAACTGATGAGAATATATAACATACAGGTGAGAATAATCAATTCCATTTGTCATATGCATGTATGCCTTGGCACACCACTATCATCATTTCATGACCGAAGCAAAAAACTTTTTACACTCTTATACTAAAATAAATACACCTACAACTTCCATCCATCCATTTTCTACCGCTTGTCCTTTTCAGGGTTGCGGGGGGTGCCTGAGCCTATCTCAGCACCTACAACGTATTAAATGAAAATATAGAAAAAAATACCGGCAGCAGTAAAGAGTTTAGATCAGTGGTTCTTAACCTGGGTTCGATCGAACCCTAGGGGTTCGGTGAGTCGGGCTCAGGGGTTCGGCGGAGGTCAAGACACAACCGACTCATGTAAATAAAAACTTCTCCCTATCGGCGTATTACGGATACGGCAACAGCAGAAGTCAGACTGATTTGCAGGTGTGTAATTTGTTGTGAGTTCATGCACTGTGTTGGTTTTGTTCTTTGAACAAGGTGATGTTCATGCACGGTTCATTTTGTGCACCAGTAAAAAACATGGTAACACTTTAGTATGGGGAACATATTCACCATTAATTAGTTGCTTATTAACATACAAATTAGTAACATATTGGCTCTTAACTAGTCATTATTAAGTACTTATTAATGCCTTATTCGGCATGGCCTTATTATAACCCTAACCCTCTAACCCTAACCAAATAACTCTAAATTATGTCTTTGTTACTTAGAATATGTTCCCCATACTAAAGTGTTACCAAAAACATATAACTTTGTCTTGAATTTGAAAAAAAACCATTTTATTTTTCACGAAAGAAGGGTTCGGTGAACGCACATATGAAACTGGTGGGGTTCGGTACCGCCAACAAGGTTAAGAACCACTGGTTTAGATCCATGAAGGAAAGAAGAAAGTGAATCAATGAATGTTTATAACTGAATACATTTACATATGCATAACAATGTATTTTCTTTTGTATAATTTTTTTAATGAATCAACGTTTATGACAACCTTTTTCCAAAACACAATATAGAATGTGAGATATAACAGGATAATTCATACATTTATCATTTGTTTTCAAGACGGTTAAAAATTGGGACCCCAAAAATTTACTGTGGGACCCCATTTTTATGACTTGATGGGGTACCTGTGACCCCATTTTTTTAATTCCTAGCACCAACACTGTCAATGTTTTTGATGGATTGTTTTTACATCCAAAAATGTTTGCACTTCATGCTCTGATTGTAGTTGTTTGAGGATTAAAGTAACATTTGTGTTTGCTCGCCAGGATCTGGGTGAAGGTCAGGACGAGGACTCTGACGGTGAGGATGACGATGGTCATGACGAGTTGTAAGAACTGGTAGGAGAGAAAAAAGGAGTTCCACCCTGTCCCCTCTTTACAAGTCACTACACTAACTTCACTTTTAATTGAACCCCCCTGACCCCGAGAACATTAATAAGTCACTTTCGTAACCGCCAAGTAGTTGGCCAAGTCAGCACATGAGTGGCGAGGCGGCCCCCAACCTCACATTCTGGTGTTCTATCTGAAGGGAGGGGCTGCACAGTGATGCCTCCAGCAAGGCTTCCACGCCAACTCTCTGCCTTTTTTTCTCAAACCTGATTTTTTTTTTTAGCCATCAAGAGTCTGCGCTAAAGCGGTTTTGTGCGAGGACAAGTGGCATTCTTGTTTGTATTTTCCCTCGCCGTGTAGCAACTTCTTGCCCCTCTGTGTAGTTAAAGATCTTCGTTTGTTGCTCTCCTCACTCGTCTTGAGGAGGACTGACCATTTTTCTAAAAGGAACAAATGCTAACTTTTTTTGGCTAGGGGAAAAAACATGTTTTATTTAATTTCTTTAACTATCTAGTGTGTTTTTTTTATGTTTGACCATCGTGCCCAGTTGGCCTCCTTGGGCAGAGTTGGCACTTGGACACACTCAGGCCATGGATGTTTGGTTTTGGCGTTTTTTTGAGTGGGTTCTGCAAAGTGGCGTTGTGTTCATGCCTCACTAGAGATTGTTTTTGGTGACTCAAACAGGACATTTGATGTTGGTTTGAGAGAAGTGCTTGTTAATCTGACGCGCCTCACACATGCTGTACCTTGTATCCATCTTGGCTCTCCCAACACGCTACTTGTCACCGCAAACTCAAGTGGGAATGGATTGTTTGCATTTAGTCTTATTGACTAAAATAGAGCGTACTGTATTACTGTAGGTGGTGGCACAAGTAGAGCTAGGAGATTACGTTTAACATCTGTACAGCAGTGAGGGATACTTAAAGCATTCCATCATATCCAGATTGGTGTGGAAAATGTGAAATGGTGGCCAATAAACAAAAAAAATGAAAAACACATTTTGCCTCCTGTTTTTGTTTTGCAATGTCAATTTAGTCATACACGTCAAACGTCTGTTTCCAACTATATACAAAATCATTCTTGCGTGTTTTGCCCCAATGGGAAGGCACAAGGAGTACCGTATTTTTCGGAGTACAAGTCGCTCCGGAGTATAAATCGCACCTGCCGAAAATGCATAATAAAGAAGGAAAAAAAACATAAGTCGCACTGGAGTTTAAGTCGCATTTTTTGGGGAAATGTATTTGATAAAACCCAACACCAAGAATAGACATTTGAAAGGCAATTTAAAATAAATAAAGAATAGTGAACAACAGGCTGAATAAGTGTACGTTATATGACACATAAATAACCAACTGAGAACGTGCCTGGTATGTTAAGAGCCTACTGAAATGAAATGTTCTTATTAAAACAGGGATAGCAGATCCATTCTATGTGTCATAGTTGATAATTTCGTGATATTGCCATATTTTTGCTGAAAGGATTTAGTAGAGAACATCGACGATAAAGTTCGCAACTTCTGGTCGCTGATAAAAATGCTTTGCCTGTACCGGAAGTAGCGTGA
This sequence comes from Entelurus aequoreus, assembly GCF_033978785.1. Taxonomy (NCBI): domain Eukaryota; kingdom Metazoa; phylum Chordata; class Actinopteri; order Syngnathiformes; family Syngnathidae; genus Entelurus; species Entelurus aequoreus. The sequence goes on from NC_084752.1 coordinate 12,042,229, forward strand.
CGTCACAGGTTGTGGAGCTCCTCACATCTGCACAGTGTTTACAATCATGGCCACAAGCAGCGAAAGCGATTCGGATCGAGAAAGCGAAGATTTCCCCATTAATCTGAGCGAGGATAAATGATTTGTGGATGAGGAATGTGAGAGTGAAGGACTAGAGGGCAGTGGAAGCGATTCAGATAGGGATCTTCCTGGATAGATAGGAGTACCAGTACTTTTTTTAGGTCAGTTCAGGAGGACAGTCAAGATTCTGGTCAATTGATAATCGCAATTATGACACTTGCACGCTGTCACATTCACTTAATCAGGTGGCGCTGCAACGCATAAAAAAGATGGAGGTCATCAGCTTGGAATAATTGCAAATAAGGAAGCAACACCCCACAACTTTGTGACACGACACTGTCTTCGCCTCAAAAGTCAGTCATGTCGAGCACACTAATAATCCAGCAAGTGTCGGTTTGAAGTGGACCTGCTTTACTCCAGAGTCCCGACCAATTAACTGTCCTTTCAGCCATCTAGTAATCCACAGCCCAATATTAATCCACTCCAAAAAGTGAAAAAATAAGTAACAATCCATAAATTGCTCTGAAGCAATCCATTTTCTACCACTTGTCCCCCTCTTGGGGGGTGTACTAAAGCCCATCCCAGCTGCACTTGGGCGGAAGACAGGGTACACCTTGGACCAGTCGCCACCTCATCACAGGGTCAATACAGATAGACAAGATTCACACACTAGGGCCAATTTAGTGTTGCCAATCAACCTATCCCCAGGTGCATGTTTTTGGAGGTGGGAGGGAACCGGCGCAGTCACGGGGAGAACCTGAGCCCCCGTGGAACGAACCCATGACCTTATTGTGAGGCACACACACTGTCCCCTGTGCCGCTGCTAATATATTTTATATGATGTATCATGTGAAACAGCTGTGTCATTGAGGGGCCATATTGCAGTGAGGGCTTCCATCAAACGGCAAATATGAATTATGCATTTGAATATTGAGAATATTTTTTATGTAAACTGTTAAAAAATAAACATCTGTAGATTTTACAGGGAAAAAATGGCAACTCATTCACCAGAATTTAACTGAAATATACAGTGTTTTTACAACGTATTACGGTAAATGGGAAAACAATAACACTTTTAATTCTGCCATCTGAGCTGCCAGATTATTACTGTCATTTTTTGTTTTCCATTTGCGGTAATACACCTTAAAAACAACAAAAACTGGCAGTTCAAACGACTTGAAGTTGTCACTTTGACTTTTGATTCCAAAGCAGGTTTTAGTTTATTGATAAACAACGATAATAATCCAAGAAAATGGAAACTGTACTAGGTTTGTACGGTATACCGGTATTAGTATAGTACCGCGATACTAATGAATCATATTCGGTACTATACCGCCTCTAAAAAGTACCGGTCCCCCATACTGAGTGTGTGTATGTGGGGTGGGAGCCCTTCAGGAGTCCAGTCATAATAATAATAATGATATATTAAAGAGCAAATTGGGGCCACAAACAATATTTGGGGTCACCGTGTCTTGGTGCGTCATTTTGCTATCTATGATTTTGGTTCTTGAATAGTCGATGACGAAAGCTGAAGACATTCATTTCAAATGAGAACAACATCCTGGCTATCGCATCTGAACGTGAGTGACCCGGGAGTCTCCTTTAAATCTGATCCTCCTCCACCTGCTGAGGACGTGAAGATTCTCCCGGCTCGTGACCGGTTAAGGGAGGAACCCTGACCGCTCCTAAAATAGCCTGACGGGGCGTATAAAAAGAGGCAGAGGGAGGTCTTGCACCACTCTTGATTCATCCTGAGAACGTGAGTGGATCTGACAGAAGGAACATTAAAGAACAGCGACTTTCTCCGTGGGATCTGACAGAAGGATGAAGTACTACAGTTACCCTGTGTCTCAGACTGTGGGACTGGGCGCCTTCCCCCGGGACAAGTACAGAAGCTCGGCTTCGCAGAAGTGCCTCCGCAGCGTCCATTTCTCTCACGACGTCGTCTTCCAAGATTATGTACGGCACGGTGAGCTGGAGAGGATCAAATGCTTCATCCGCGCCAAGAGAGTCCGCCTGGACACCATCTACCCCTCCGGTACCGGCCTGTTCTGGTCTGACGTGAAGACGGTGCGTTGACATGGTCGCTAACATAAGTGTGCGCAGGTATGGCGGCCATCCATGAGGCAGTTCTGTCCGGGAACCTGGAGTGTGTGGAGCTCCTGGTCCGCTACGGAGCAGACATCCACCAGAGGGACGAGGAAGGGTGGACGCCGCTTCACATGGCGTGCAGTGACGGCTTCCCTCACATCGCACGGTGAGCATCTTCACACTCCCAACATTCCTGATACCGACAGCCAGTAACGTGGTCCATTTTTCCTCCAGCTACCTTCTCTCCCTTGGCGCCGACCCAAACCTGGAAAACGACAACATGGAGAAGCCCTCGGACCTCATCGAGCCAGACAACAAGGAACTGCTGGACCTATTCGGCCCGGTCGTCGACGGCTGAGAAGCTCTGAGGTTCCGTCTCTCGACTCGGAGACGGGCGGTGAAGCCCCGACGAGTTCGGCATCTTGAAGCGGAGAGCTGCCTCGACTGAGGAGGCGACGGCGGACGCCCGACGAAAGGAGGCCAGACGGAGCTGGCTGCATCCTTTGGTAGACCTCCAGGAACCAGCTCTGGTTTTTATGCTGCGGTGACTTTCAACCAACACTTTGGTCTAATTTGACATGATACTGGAGAAGGTGGACAAGACACAGGTTGTGGCTCACATGAAATACGTCCATCAGTGCACTTCAATAAGTACACTGTCCTCAAGTCACAATTTTTACCTGCTTCTTCTTCCCCTCCTTTTTCTTGTACCCATTGAGCGTTATTTCCCGCATCTGCTTCGCTTTTATCCTTCTTCGTGGGGACATTGTCGATTGTCATGTCATGTTCGGATGTACATTGTGGACGCCATCTTTGCTCCACAGTAAGTCATTGCTGTCGTCCGGCATTGTGTTTTTGTTTACTTTGTAGCCAGTTCAGTTTTAGTTTCGTTCTGCGTAGCCTTCCCTAAGCTTCAATGCCTTTTCTTAGGGGCACTCACCCTTTGTTTATTTTTGGTTTAAGCATTAGACACCTTTTTACCTGCACTCTGCCTCCCACTGTTTCCGACATCTACAAAGCAATTAGCTACCTGCTGCCACCTACTGATATGGAAGAGTATTACACGCTGCCGAGCTCTACACAGCACCGACACTCAACAACAACACATAATTTGCAGACTATAATTACTGGTTTGCAAAAAAACATTTTTAACCCAAATAGGTAAAATTAGATAATCTCCCACGGCACACCAGACTGTATCTCACGGCACACTAGCGCCGCGGCACAGTAGTTGAAAAACACTGCTTTACACTATGAAGTAAAGGAAAACATGACAGATTTGTAATTCTATTTAAGTGACTAATGACAGGTTATATGATTATTTAAATTCATATTCTGGCCACTTTATAGTGAATTTGTTAGCACTTTTTTGGGGGGAAAAGGACAACTAACTTTTTTTTTTTTTTTTTTTGGTTGAGTGGTTATGTAGATATGTTGTAGATATATATCTTTAGAAAGTCCAACATCTAATTTAGGTTTTTACATGTTTTTTAAATAGCTGGTCTCAACCAAGTTCATGCAATAATTTGTATTTTAGTGATTTGATTTTTATTAAGGATCCCCATTAGCTGGTTGCCTCAACAACCCACTAGTCTTCCTGGGGTCCACAATTCAATACAATTACCAGTAGAGCATATAATTATAACTACACAATATATAAAAAAAATAAAAGCATCAATAAAAAACAAGCAAACAATTTACAGTCACAGAATAATAATTACCATATTAATATAACTACACAATATAAAACCAAACAAATCAATGAGCAAACTAATTTAAAAACTCAGATAAAATATTACTCTCTTTTTAAAAACCTGTTTACTTTCAATGCTGGTGAGAATTCAAGGCAGGTTATTCCAGAGCGATAAAGATCTATAAATAAAAGTTTTCCGCAAAGCATTCTTCCTGGGACGAGGGAGTACAAAATGCCCCTCACTGGATGCCCTGGTATTGTGATTATGTATAGTGCTACTGTGAACTATTTGGGCCATGAGAAAAGCAGGAGTTTTACTACCGGTTACTGATTTGAACAATATAAGAGTATTAGCCTAGAATTTGGTGCGCCAGCCTTGGGTGTAACGATACAAGGATTCGGAATCAGATTTTTCAGTAGAGAACATTCGATATGGGATGTAATTCTGATTTTTCAACATGACAATAAATAATTTTTAAAAATACACTAAGACGTGCCATTTTTGGTTTGCAGGTGCCATTTTTTTGTGTGGCAATTACCACTTTGTGGCTGTGTCTCAAAAAAAAAAACTTTTGTCAGTACACATTGTTAAGAAAATAATATAATTATGTCTCCAAGGCTGTACTACTTTTACTTCCATTGCTGCCCCCAAGCTAATGTGTGCCAACTTTTCCTACAAGGAGAAGAAATTATAAAGGGGAAAAATGGAAATAATGAAAATCTCTCAAGATAAAGCTAGTGCAAGTAATAAATTAGAACGCACCCTTTATGAGAAATTACAATCATTAAATGAGAAATAGAGTGACGATTTTTTTCAAATAACTGATAGCCTGCCAAAAGTTATTTTTGTAATTAAAAAAAAAGATTGAGTATGTAAGTTTGTAATTGGGGGGGGTTTCATAAAGAAATACAATCATGTGTGCTTACGGACTGTATCCCTGCAGACTGTATTGTTCTGTATTGATATATAATGTAGGAACTAGAAATATTAACAGAAAGAAACAAACCCTTTGTGTGAATGAGGAGGGAGGTTTTTTGGGTTGGTGCACTAATTGTAAGTGTATCTTGTGTTTTTTATGTTGATTTAATAAAATGAAATAAAAATTATTATTATTTTTATTTCATTTTTTTCTTGTGCGGCCCAGTACCAATCGATCCACGAACCGGTATCGGTGGTTGGGGACCACTGCATTATATAGTTTTGTGAAACCATTGCAATAAAGTAATTTAAAAAAATCTCTTTCATGTTATTTTAGACTTATTTGCTGTAAGTCTTTACACCTTTTTTTTTTATTGCTTGCTTTTTTTTAAAGTTACACTTTCAATCGCAGGTTTTTTTTATCTCGTCTGGCATGCTGTTATTGACTGTTTATTAGGGCTGTGAGTCTTTGGGTGTCCCACGATTCGATTCAATATCGATTCTTGGGGTCATGATTCGATTCAAAATCGATGTTTTTTTTTCAATTCAACACTATTCTCTATTCAAAAACGATTTTTTTCCCGATTCAAAACGATTCTCTATTCATTCAATACATAGGATTTCAGCAGGATCTACCCCAGTCTGCTGACATGCAAGCAGAGTAGTTAATTTTTGTAAAAACCTTTTATAATTGTAAAGGACAATGTTTTATCAACTGATTGCAATAATGTACATTTGTTTTAACTATTAAATGAACCAAAAATATGACTTATTTTAACTTTTTGAAAATATTGGACACAGTGTGTTGTCAAGCTTATGAGATGTGATGCAAGTGTAAGCCACTCTGACACTATTGTTCTTTTTTTTTTTTTATAAATGTGTAATGATAATGTCAATGAGGGATTTTTAATCACTGCTATGTTGAAATTGTAACTAATATTTATACTGTTGATAATATTCATTTTTGTTTCACTACTTTTGGTTTGTTCTGTGTCGTGTTTGTGTCTCCTCTCAATTGCTCTGTTTATTGCAGTTCTGAGTGTTGCTGGGTCGGGTTTGGTTTTGGAATGGGATTGCATTGTTATGGTATTGCTGTGTATTGTTTTGTTGGATTGATTAATTTAAAAAATATATATATATTTTTTTTAAAATAAATAAATAAAATAAAATAAAAATCGATTTTTTGTTACATTTGTTACTGTTTATGTACTGTAAAAATACTAATAAAAAACTAGTTACGAGCTTGTCACGTGGCGGAAGAGGCGGGACTAATGTAAAGTAATGGCGGCTGTCGCCAGTGCCTACGACAAGCTAGTGGGGGCAAAGTGCTGCAACGCATACGCTTGCACACTGGGGGAATAACAGAGTTAAACTAAAACAATAAAATGTGGAAAATTAGTAGCAAACCGCATATAAATCAAGTTATGATTTATTTCCAATATACATCAAATGCATGGCCTTTAGCGGGAACATGCCCCTACCTGGTCGGCACGTCGCCGGGGTGCTACTAGCTAGTCGTCGAAGAAGAAGCGGGTAAAAATTGGCGTCCTCATTTCCGGTAAGCGTGAAACGACAGTAATGAATTTGGGATCAAGATTGACGCACTCAGGAAGTAAGTACACGTTTTATACATACTATACTTATTGAAGTGTACATAGTATACTCATTGAAGTGTACGTAGTATACTTATTGAAGTATACTGTAGTGTGCTTTATTGGAGACACGACTATCAGCTGCTAGCAAGAAGAAACGTTAGCATCACATGGATTTGCCAACCAAAGGAAAACCTGGATAAATGTTGTTTTGGAAGGAGCATAAACGCTAAAGTGTGAGGCTGATTTAAACGCTGACAAGTGGGTGAAGTAGCTAAGAGCTCAAAAGTCATACATGTGTTAGCTGTACGTGTAGTAGCATTGCCGGCTAACGTTGTTGTTAATAATAAAATGTTGACTGTTTGTCCCTCAGGACGTGCAGGATGAAGGTGAAGGTGAAGAAATGGAACGGGGTCGCGTCCTGGTTGTGGGTGGCTAATGATGAGAACTGTGGTATCTGCAGACTGGCCTTTAATGGCTGCTGTCCTGAATGTAAGTATGCACTTATCTCCTAGGTACACTATATGGTAGTGATGGGTTGATGAGGCCTCATGAAGCGTTTCGACACATTGCAAAACTGTATTGATACTGTGTCGATACTGTGTCACTAAATACTGACATCTGCTGGACATTAAAAATCCCTACAGGCAACCTATGGACCGACTCAACTGACACTGATTTTATGACCTAGTATATACAATAATATAAACCTAGTCATTGTATTTCATTTAGGATTATTTCATATCTTCATTTAAATAAAAATATATTTTTATCTTTTTTAGATACAGTCAAATAATGTGAACATGTATCATGACTAGGATGGTAGAAGGTGGGGATTGAACCCCAGTAACCGATTGCTGGCACGGCCACGCTACCAACTTCGCCACGCCGTCATTCCTGTACCTTCTCTAGTAACAGTAGTGATGGGTCCTGCAACACAGATGCATAGGCGCATGCGTCGAGCTCATAGAGCGAAACCCTGTGTCGGTGCGCGTACCGCTTTTAGAAAGTCACGTGACCGATCATGAGCTGCTTTGGTCACGTGACCGATACGCGAACTGTATCGCACTGACGCCTCCTCTGTGCCCTGTGAGCAACATTCCCTCTAAGGTGCGCGCCTGCGCAAATGCGCAGTGCTCAAGCGTCCTCCGCGCACACCGTGCGCCGCACAGCCAATATATGCCGCGCACCAAATCAAACCCATCTGAATTCTAAACAAAATAAACACATTTATTCTGTGTAATTTTGAAATGCAACTTTGAGTGACAGTGACAACAAGCGGCCCTAATGGTGTTCGTCAACAACACGCATTGCGCCGCTTCCTAATAAACACAGTTTGGCGCGCAGGCGTCAGTGCGATACAGTTCATGAGCGGTCACGTGACCAGAACAGCTCATGAGCGGTCACGTGACCAAAACAGCTCGTGTTCGGTCACGTGACTTTCTAAAAGCGATACGCGCACCGACACAGGGTATCGCTCTATGAGCTCGACGCATGCGCCGATGCATCGGTGTTGCCGGACCCATCACTACTATATGGCCAAAAGTATTTGGCCACCCATCCAAATGATCAGAATCAGGTGTCCTAATCACTTGGCCCGGCCACAGGTGTATAAAATCAAGCACTTAGGCATGGAGACTGTTTCTACAAACATTTGTGAAAGAATGGGCCGCTCTCAGTGATTTCCAGCGTGGAACTGTCATAGGATGCCACCTGTGCAACAAATCCATTCGTGAAATTTCCTCACTCTTAAATATTTCAAAGTAAACCGTCCGCTTTGTTATAAGAAAATGGGAGAGTTTGGGAACAACAGCAACCCAGCCACCAAGTGGTAGGCCACGTAAACTGACAGAGAGGGGTCAGCGCAAAGTGCAAAGAGGTCGCTGACTTTCTGCACAGTCAGTTGCTACAAAGCTCCAAACTTCATGTGACCTTCCAATTAGCCCACGTACAGTACGCAGAGAGCTTCATGGATTGGGTTTCCATGCCCGAGCAGCTGCATTTAAGCCATACATCACCAAGTCCAATGCAAAGCGTGGGATGCAGTGGTGTAAAGCACGTCCCCACTGGACTCTAGAGCAGTGGAGACGCCTTCTCTGGAGTGATGAATCACGCTTTTTCATCTGGCAATCTGATGGACAAGTTTGGCTTTGGAGGTTGCCAGGAGAACGGTGCATTTCGGACTGCATTGTGCTGAGTGTGAAATTTGTTGCAGGAGGAATTATGGTGTGGGGTTGTTCTTCAGGAGTTGGGCTTGGCCCCTTAGTTCCAGTGAAAGGAACTTTGAATGCTCCAGGATATCAAAACATTTTGGACAATTCCATGCTCCCAACCTTGTGGAAACAGTTTGTAGCGGGCCCATTCCTCTTCCAACATGACTGTGTGCACCAGTGCACAAAGCAAGGTCCATAAAGACATTGATGACAGAGTCTGGTGTGGATGAACTTGACTGGCCTGCACAGAGTCCTGACCTGAACCCGATAGAGCACCTTTGGGATGAATTAGAACAGAGACTGAGAGCCAGGCCTTAGAATGGTCGAAAATTCCTATAAACACACTCCACAACCTTGTGGACAGCCTTCCCAGAAGAGTTGAAGCTGTAATAGCTGCAAAAGGTGGACCGACATCATATTGAACCCTATGAGTTAGGAATGGGATGGCACTTCAAGTTCATATGTGAGTCAAGGCAGGTGGCCAAATACTTTTGGCAATATAGTGTATGTGATCAACATTTTGAAAAATGAACTTCAAAACATTATAGCCCCCTTAATAATTGTCATAAATGCATTAGATCAGGGGTGCCCATTACGTCGATCGCGAGCTACTGGTCGATGGTGGAGGGTGTGTCAGTCGATCGCCAGCCAGGCGTTAAAAAAATAGACCTCAAAATTAGCAATCTTCAATAAGACGTCACTTTCGTCACATTCATGGCACCCGAGGGTCTTGTGAGATGACGCTGGCTGCTGCCAGATCATTATTAAGAAAAAATGACAGAGAGGAGGGCGAGAAACATTTTTTATTTCAACAGACTCACGCGCCGTACTTGCTGTCAAGACTCTAAAGACGCGACTGCACAATTCCTGTCTTCACAATAAAAGCCCTGCTTCATCCTGCCTGCTCTAACAAAATAAGAGTCTCAGAAAACTAGCGTGCACAAGCTAGCAAGCTACGGAGTTTGCCGCCAATGTATTTCTTGTCAAGTGGATAAAAACTAGTATGGAAGCTGGACTAATAAGATGCCAAAAAGCAACCACTTTCATGTGGTATTGGACAGAAAGGAGAACTTTTTTTCTCCTCCATTTGAAAATGTGGACGTTATCATCACTACTGTTTGATTCCAATCAATGCAAGTCATCAAAATCAGGTAATACACTAATTTATATTCTTGTCTTCATGAAAGAAAGAAATCTATATGTGTTAAACATGCTTGTATTATCATTAAACACATTTAACTTGTTAACAAAAACGTCTTTTATAAATAAATACATATAAATTATTTATATGAATGAGGTAGATCCCCTCCACTTGGTCAGTTGAAAAGTAGCTCGCCTGCAGAATAAGTGTGGGCACCCCTGCATTAGATACAAGTAACTTACCGTATTTTTCGGACTATAAGTCGCAGTTTTTTTCATAGTTTGGCCAGGGGTGCGACTTATACTCAGGAGTGACTTATGTGTGAAATTATTAACACATTACCGTAAAATATCAAATAATATTATTTAGCTCATTCACGTAAGAGACTAGACGTATAGGATTTCATGGGATTTAGCGATTAGGAGTGACAGATTGTTTGGTAAACGTATAGCATGTTCTATATGTTATAGTTATTTGAATGACTCTTACCATAATATGTTACGTTAACATACCAGGCACGTTCTCAGTTGGTTATTTATGCCTCATATAACGTACACTTATTCAGCCTGTTGTTCACTATTCTTTATTTATTTTAAATTGCCTTTCAAATGTCTATTCTTGGTGTTGGGTTTTATCAAGTAAATTTCCCCAAAAAATGCGACTTCTATATGTTTTTTTCCTTCTTTATTATGTATTTTCGGCCGGTGCGACTTATACTCCGAAAAATTTGGTAATTAAAATGGTAATACCGTATTTTCTGCACTAAAAATCTCATTCCCAATACAGGTTCTGTTACACCCCTAGACACATTTTTTCCATTAATAGCTGTACCATCACAATTGTCAATCTGTTTTGCAGGTAAGGTCCCTGGGGATGACTGTCCACTGGTCTGGGGTCAGTGTTCCCACTGTTTTCACATGCACTGCATCTTGAAGTGGCTCAACTCTCAGCAGGTCCAGCAGCAGTGTCCCATGTGCAGGCAGGAGTGGAAGTTTAAAGAATGAACACACCTGATTGTTGGTATGATTGTAAATAAGCTTTTTTTTCATACATGTACTTGACACAACTGAAATGAAGCGGACGTCTAAGGCATTGGTGTAGTTCATTTGAAAAATAAGTTATCCGAGCCAAATATGTGTTTGTACTGTACAGTAGAGGGCACTGCAGGCTGGGGTAAATAAGCCATTGGTCAACACAGGTGGTTGTCAGGTGTTGACCTGGCAAGTTTGGACTGAATTTGGCAAATTATGGAGTTTTTTGACTTGCTGGAGCCAAATAAATTGTTGACGTTTCATTAAAGATGGCTCTTTGAATTTAATTTTCACATGCCAAATCAAGCACAAAATTAACCGCTTGCAGAGGTGCTTGCTGAGTAAACCAGTGCTGTTGGGTATTTGTCATCCCTTCCAGAAAAACTCAAGCATTTCGAGGTCACATGGTTGCAACCCATGTGCGCTACATTTTCTGACGGCCATTTTGTGTTCAACCCAATGCAATAGTGACTCGATCGTTAAAATAATGCATTTAAGCGTTGCCTCCTTGCATTGTGACTCTCAATGTGTAAATGCTGAAAAATAATGAGGGAAAATAAATAATTTATTAACTTATTTTTTATTAAAGAAGTGTACGTACTATCTTAATGTCAGTCAATTGCTAGCATGCTAACTGTTAACGTGCGTGAAGTAACAAAATAATTAACTTTTTAGAAACTGTTTGCTGGCATACGCCTCAGGCTCAAATATGTTGTTACTTGGTGCATGTTAACTGTTAGAATGCTAATGTTACCATGCAATTTTTTTTTTAGCATTTTGCAGGTATGCACCTCAGAGTCAAATATAACTGTTAGTATGTTCGATTTTTACCAAATTTTGCAAGTAAATGCCTCAAAGTATTCAAATATTCTTATTTTATGGAGGTTAACTGTTAGCATGCCAACAAGGGGCGGCGTGGCGAAGTTGGTAGAGTGGCTGTGCCAGCAATCGGAGTGTTGCTGGTTACTGGGGTTCAATTCCCACCTTCTACCTTCCTAGTCATGTCCGTTGTGTCCTTAGGCAAGACACTTCACCCTTTGCCTCTGATGGCTGCTGGTTAGCGCCTTGCATGGCAGCTCCCGCCATCAGTGTGTGAATGTGTGTGTGAATGGGTAAATGTGGAAATACTGTCAAAGCGCTTTGAGTACCTTGAAGGTAGAAAAGCGCTATACAAGTATAACCCATTTATCATTATTTATAACAGTTGAAATGCAGTGCACTGTCAGTACCCCAGATGGTGCACTCAAAATTTAGTCGACACAATTTTTTGGGCGGTGCATCGTGTAGAGGTGGCTAGCTAGCACGGCTAAAGCATGGCCACACATTGGGGAGACGCTTCTGAGTTACTCATTCAGAGAGGGACTAACTTGATTGGTTGCAATTCAGCATTCAAAAGGAGATAAGAGGAGGAAGTGAGTAAATATTAGGATCGTCCGTTTCGGTAAGTGCACAACAACAGTTATAAAGTATATTTGGGACAGTACTAGGACGGCAAGATTTTGAGGAAAAAACCTAATTGTGATTTTTTTTTTTCCCACCAGGATTGCGATTTTTATATTTCATACATTAAAATGCATAACACTGAATATAAGGACTGAAGGAAGCCATGTTACTTCTAGACTGTTATTCATCATATCCTTGTCTCAAGGTGCCACACATTAGAACAATATGCAATAATTTACTTAAAAAAATATTTGGCTTTCTGCAGACAGCGCTTTCATCTCCATCAAGTTCTTAAACTGAAGAAATAATAGATACAAACTATACAGTGTTTAATGTAATCATAATATACAATAATAATGCAATATTGTGGCCAAACAGCTCAATTTTTGTTTCAATTGACCACAGAACTTTCCTCCAGAAGGTCTTATCTTTGTCCATGTGATGTCAGATGAAACAAAAATTGAGCTGTTTGGCCACAATACCCAGCAATATGTTTGGAGGAGAAAAGGTGAGGCCTTTAATCCCAGGAACACCATCCTACCGCTACCGTCAAGCATGGTGGTGGTAGTATTATGCTCTGGGCCTGTTTTGCTGCCAATGGAACTGGTGCTTTACAGAGGTGTACAGCTCTGGTAATGGGTACATTCACACCCACCTGCACAAATGTACTTCAAAATAAATGACTTTTTTTTTTTACTAGGGCATGCATATACAATATGCATTAGTTTGACCATTTAAAATCAACGATAATAAAAAGGAGATGCTTGGAAATAGCATAAAAATGCCCCGAAAACTTTGAAAAACGTGATTCATAGCGTTACTTTTTGGTGTAACCACCATGAGCGTTCTTTTCAGGTATATTTCTTTTATATTTTTATAAATCATCATATTGATGTATTACTAAATTTAAATAAGTATTGATCAATCTTTAAGCTGTGTGTATTTGATTTCAGTTTGCTTTTGACATCTTATTTAGAATTGTAGTTGAAACTTTTACAACCTTGTGTTGCGCTCATGATGGCGTAACCAAACTAGATTTAATTTAATGATCTTATTTTGAATATTTATTCCCTTTTTTACATTTAGTATATTTAAATATTCATTTATAAACATTGAATACATTTCAAATATCAATAAAATGCAATTGCCTTCATCTAATAGGGTAATGTTTAGTTACACCAAGTCATGAACGTAACACTAAGCTTCATCACTTTGACTTGTAATATCTCTAATTCTGGTGGTGTTTTATGCTTTTTTCTTTTGGAACATGTACTATACATATAATACAATAAAGTCCCATATGAAATTATGTTTCCAGCAATACTTTAATTTTGCCTTTGAAAGTAACACTCCAATATCCATTAGTGGAGCTGTACACCTAAAGTAACACTCCAATGTCCATTAGTGGAGCTGTACACAGAGAGTAAATGGAACAATGAAAAAGGAGGCTTACCTCCAAATTCTTCAGGACAACCTAAAATCATCAGCCCGGAGGTTGGGTCTTGGAGCAGTTGGGTGTTCCAACAGGACAATGACCCCAAACACACGTCATAAGTGGTAAAGGAATGGCTAAATCAGGCTACAATTAGGGTTTTAGAATGGCCTTCCCAAAGTCCTGACTTAAACGTGTGGACAATGCTGAAGAAACAAGTCCATCTCAGAAAACCAACAAATTTAGCTGAACTGCACCAATTTTGTCAAAAATTCAAGCAGAAGCTTGTAGATGGCTACCAAAACCACCTTATTGCAGTGAAACTTGCCAAGGGACATGTAACCAAATATTAACATTGCTGTATGTATACTTTTGACCCAGCAGATTTGGTCACATTTTCAGTAGACCCATAATAAATTCATAAAAGAACCAAACTTCATGAATGTTTTTTGTGACCAACAAGTATGTGCTCCAATCACTCTATCACAAAAAAATAAGAGTTGTAGAAATGATTGGAAACTTAAGACAGCCATGACATTATGTTCTTTACAAGTGTATGTAAAATTTTGACCACGACTGTACGTAAGTATTCACAGCCTTTGCCGTGAAGCTCAAAAGTGAGCGCAGGTGCATCCTGTTGCAACTGATCAGTCTTAAGATGTTCCTACCTTAATTGGAGTCCACCTGTGGTAAGATCAGTTGGTTGGACATGATTTGGAAAGACACACACCTGTCTACAGTATATATAAGGTCCCACACTTGACAGAGCACAAACCAAGAATGACGTCAAAGGAATTGTCTGTAGATTGTGTTGAGGCACACATCTAGGGAAGAGTACAGACAAATATCTGCTGCCTTCAAGGTCCCAATGATCACAATGGCCTCCATCATCCGTGAATGTAAGAAGTCTGGAACCACCAGGATTCTTCCTAGAGCTGACCGGTTGTCTAAACTGAGCGATCAGGGCATCTTACCGAAGGACAACCATCTGTGCTGTAATCCACCAATCTGACCTCTATGGTAGAGTGGCCAGACAGAAGCCCTTCTTTAGTAAAAAGCACATGGCAGCCTTTCTGGAGTTTGACAAAATGCATCTAAAAAGACTCTCAGACCTTGACAAACAACATTCTCTGGTCTGATGAGACAAATTGATTGATTGATTGAGACTTTTATTAGTAGGTTGCACAGTGAAGTACATATTTCGTACAATTGACCACTAAATGGTAACACCCGAATAAGTTTTTCAACTTGTTTAAGTCGGGGTCCACTTAAATTGATGATTGAAGTCTTTGGCGTGAATGCCAGGCGTCATGTTTGGAGAAAACCAGGTCAATACCATCCCTACAGTGAAGCATGGTGGTGGCAGCATCATGATGTGGGGATGTTTAACAGTGGAAGGACCTGGGAGATGAGGCAGGATAGAGGGAACGATGAATGCAGCAAAACCTACTCTTGAACTCAGAATGAGGCGACGGTTCATCTTTCATCAGGACAACGACCCTAAGCACGCAGCCGAGATATCAGAGGGATGGCTTCAGGACACTTCTGTCAATGTGCTCGAATTAACATCCCTGGAGAGATCTGAAAATGGCTGATTGAGGTTGAGAGGTGCTGAAAGAGGAATGGGCAAAACTGCCCAAAGATAGGTGTGCCAAACTCGTGGCATCGTACTCAAAAAGACTTGAGGCTGTAACTGCTGCCAAAGGTGCATCAACAAAGTATTGAGCAAAGGCTGTGAATGCAATTCCTTAGTTTATAATTTTTAATACATTTGCAAAAAGCTCTAAAAAAAAAATTTTCATATTGTCATTATGGGGTATTGTGTGAAGAATTTTGAGGACAAAAAAGATTGTATTCTATTTTGAAACAAGTCTGTGACATAAAATGTGGGGAAAAAGTGAAGCGCTTTGAATACTTTCTGGATGCAGTAAAACTGTGTTATAAACTATACAGTACATGGTCCATGGAAATGTTGCATATAGTCCTAACAACATCAAATTATGTAATAATTAAAATACAATATTTTAAGCTTCTGCTATGATAAGCTTATAATTCTCATCTGGCAACCCTGCAGTCACGTGACTCCCAGGCAGTGTATCAGGTAAACTAGCTCATTTCTAAAAGCTTTTTTTTGCCATTAAAGCTCATTTACATCATTTACCAATTGCAATGCTTTAAAGGGTCAAATATTACAATTCAACTATTCTTAGCATGTTTCTTGAATTAATGATTGTGGAACAAGTAGAGGAATATAGCTATCTGCCTTTTAGCCTTGACATCGTTAGCCTCACAGTTTCAAGGATTTTCATGGAATAAAATGATATTTTGCTTCAATTTAAAGTATATTTGTGCGACACAAAGTTATGATATTACGATATACCTATTTCTGATAAGTAGTACTTCATTTTAAAAACAAATATCCACCACTTTAATCAAATGTGTTAGGAGTTAATGCAGTTACTTGGGTGTTTCTCCGTCAGGCGGCCACCAGGGGGCGCCCCAGTAAGCCGCCACCTTCTAACAGGCTGATTGTGTTTCTTCCTAGATCCACTTTGCAGCCACGGAGCTCAAAGTTCCAAAAAGCAGTGGACCACATCACTCACATATTAAGCTGCTGCTGCTGCAACAACAACAACAACAAGATGTTCTGCAGGAGGGTTTGGCAGAGACTCGGTCCGGGGGTCCTGAGGGTCTTCACACCAACATTTAGCAAAGGTCAGTTTAAAAAATGTTAATTGTTGGGTTTGCTTTGTGTTGTGTGTTTACATTGATTTACACATGAAAAAGTCTTATTGTCTACTGTAGTATACTTAAATTGATATATTCATGATATATATGATACATACACCCATTATAAAACTAGAATATAACATACAACTGCTGACTCCTTTGTAAGAGTTCAACATTTGCTGTTTTTTTGTTTTTGTTTCTTGTCATAGAGCATTAAAATGGCAATAACTTAGCCCAAAGGGTGGTACAGGGGCCATTTTAGGAACAGTGTGTTTTTATTTATTTAATTTTTTTTATTAGCTCTTGTCATATTGTAAACATAAAGTACATGTTTTATTAAAATTACATAACATGCTAATTTGATTCATCACCTATATCAAAAGGCTATAATGTTTTGTTCGTATAGCCCTGCATATATATGATATGTGATGGATTTATTCATCACATATTATTAAGGAAATTCAACAGTTATAAATTTGGAAAAAGTGGAATGAGAAAAACTAATGAATAATAGTAGTCACCCCCAAAAAGATGACACTATATAGATATGTATTTGTAGTTATGAAGTGTGTGG
This sequence comes from Entelurus aequoreus, assembly GCF_033978785.1. NCBI lineage: Eukaryota > Metazoa > Chordata > Actinopteri > Syngnathiformes > Syngnathidae > Entelurus > Entelurus aequoreus. The sequence goes on from NC_084752.1 coordinate 12,059,148, forward strand.
AGAAATGAGCTGCATTCCTGCTTGCTAAATAACAACCTGTTCCTCCATAGTGTCATATATAATATCCCTCCATCCATCCATTTTCTACTGCTTGTCCCAATATGTAATCCATATATTGGTATGCATTGAATTGCTTTGTGTGTCTTTTATGTACAACATTACATTAGTTGAAGTAATCCTTCATTTCTTTTGATTAATAGAATAACTATTACAACCCCGATCATACATATCTTCTATATGCAACCATCACTAGAAAGGGTTTTTGGTGCCGTGCTATATAATCATGTGTGTAAGTTTAAAGTCAACATTTTTCATCATCACAAATCCAAGTTCTCGCCGTGCAAGTGAGTTTTGGGTCTTGTATTCTCAGGATGCTTCTTTTCTTTTCACGCATCCTTGCCCGCATCATCATTTACTCTGGGCTCTGAGCATGTGGAATTCAGGCGACGGGGAAAAACTGCTTCCACTGCTTTTTTTCCCCCCACTGTCAATTTCCTGAATCGAGTCCCGACTCTTGGCTGGAGTGAATTTCTAGCTTTGTTTTATTAAATTTAAATAAGAAACACATGAACGCTCCTCCCAAAGTTGGTACATAAAAGGGACAGACATGCTGTTACTCATTTTGTAGTCTCAAAAGCAATACCACTTAGTGCACTTACGTAAGTATACTTAGTGAGTGTGCACATTTTGATGCACTGTAGTTGTGTACGTTTACTTTTTTCCTTCTCTTCTTTACTGGTGCAATGCAACCACTTGGTGCAGAATGATTTCATGTCATTTGTGACTGCACGTCACTAACACTTAAGTGCACTAACTAAAACACAGCCTGGGTGTAGTTGGTAGTCTCTTCTGACACAACGTGTGAGGAGAACACATGGTCACACAACAAGATCATCCACACGTGTATCTTCCGACTCAGGGGCCATCTTGGCATGAACGTCCGTTTTAACAGGCTTGAACAAGTGAGATTAACTGATTACTTTGTATAAATAACTCGTACTTGGCCTTGTCCATGCAAGGTGCCGCACTCGCTGTCACAATATTGGACCTCACTGCCTCATCAGGACACGGCCATTAAAATGTGTTTTGGAGGGGACACACATGCACGCTCGCGGCATAGCCGAGTCACAGGAGTGTAATGCTACCTTACCAACTACAATGTCTCTAAATTATTTTCTTTCACATATGCACAAGGGGGCAGACATTTGTTTACACCCCCATAAATGTAATAACTATTACAAACCCGATCATACAAAACCCAAAACCAGTAAAGTTGGCATGTTATGTAAATCGTAAATAAAAACAATGATTTGCAAATCCTTTTCAACCTATAATCAACTGAATAGACTGCTAAGACAAGATATTTAACATTCAAACTGGAAAACTTTGTTATTTTTTGCAAATATTAGCTCATTTGGAATTTGGTGCCTGCAACATGTTTCAAAAAAGCTGGCACAAGTGGCAAAAAAGACTGAGAAAGTTGAGAAATGCTCATCAAACACTTATTTTGAACATCCCACAGGCGAGCAGGCTAATTGGGAACAGGTGGGTGCCATGATTGGGTATAAAAGCAGCTTCCATGAAATTCACAAACAAGGATGGGGCGAGGGTCACCACTTTGTGAACAAATGTGTGAGCAAATTGTTTAAGAACAACATTTCTCAACCAGCTATTGCAAGGAATTTAGGGATTTCACCATCTATGGTCCGTAATATCATCAAAAGGTTCATAATATCTGGAGAAATCACTGCACGTAAGCGGCAGTGCCCGTGACCTTTGATCCCTCAAGCGGTACTGCATCAAAAAGTGACATCAGTGTGTAAAGGATATCACCACATGGGCTCAGGAACACTTCAGAAAACCACTGTCAGTAACTACAGTTGGTCGCTACATCTGTAAGAGCAAGTTAAAACTCTACTATACAAAGCGAAAGCCATTTATCAACAACACCCAGAAACGCCGCCGGCTTCGCTGGGCCTGAGCTCATTTAAGATGGACTGATGCAAAGAACACTTGTCAGTGTTCTGTGGTCTGACAAGTCCACATTTCAAATTGTTTTTGAAAACTGGACGTCGTGTCCTCCGGACCAAAGAGGGAAAAAAACATCCGGATTGTTCTAGGCGCAAAGTTCAAAAGCCAGCATCTGTTATGGTATGGGGGTGTATTAGTGCCCAAGGCATGGGTAACTTACACATCTGTGAAGGCACCAATAATGTTGAAAAGTACATACAGGTTTTGGAGCAACATATGTTGCCATCCAATAAACGTTATCATGGACGCCCCTGCTTATTTCAGCAAGACAATGGCAAGCCACATGTTACAATAGCATGGTTTCATTGTAAAAGAGTGCATACTAGACTGGCCTGCCTGTAGTCCAGACCTGTCTCCCATTGAAAATGTGTGGCGCATTATGAAGCCTAAAATACCACAACAGAGACCCCCGGCCTGTTGAACAACTTAAGCTGTACATCAAGCAAGAATGGAAAAGAATACCACCTGAAAAGCTTCGAAAATTGGTCTCCTCAGTTCCCAAACGTTTACTGAGTGTTGTTAAAAGGAAAGGCCACGTAACACAGTGGTAAAAATGCCCCTGTGCCAACTTATTTGCAATGTGTTGCTGCCATTAAATTCCAAGTTGATGATTATTTGCAAAAAAAAATTACTTTCTCAGTTCCAACATTAAATATATTGTCTTTGCAGTCTATTCAATTGAATATAAATTGAAAAAGATTTGCAAATCATTGTATTCTGTTTTTATTTACAATTTACATAATGTGGGCGTGTGGTTAGGGGCTTGGTCACCATGACGTCGTCAAATCATTTGTATGATATGTTATATGATTTTATTGAAAAAGTCTAACAAATGTATAAATATATTTAAAAACAAATCTGTATTATAAATCAATATTAACATATAGCTTTTATATTGTGTTGCTCTATTTTCAATTGTTGCCGCTTATTGTACAATATACTTTGTTGAGAATTTTTCAATTGTCTAGAGACTTTTAGTGACTTTCTCTATTAAAAACAACAAACAACAGATCTAGCATCTTTTTCTGGTGTTATTATAGACCGTACTCATGTTTAGAGACTCTATCTCTGTCCCTCGATGTGCGTGACAAACTGCAGGCTGCAGCGAGCATGATGAGGTCACACTTGCTTTGCGCTGCTGCTTTTGTTGGACTTTCTCTCCGTAAAAGCCGCCACGGTCCTCTTAATAGTTGCACCTTTTGTGAATGGCTGTCATCAGATATACGAATTTCCGCCCACATCGCAGACACGCTGGCTCCACTGCATCGCCTACGTCATCACAACATCCTGTTCCAGTGGTCAGTCTTTTTTTGGCGGACAAATTTTAGTGCATTACTAGTCAATATTGCGCAAATAATACCGTATTTTTCGGAGTATAAGTCGCACCGGCCGAAAATGCATAATAAAGAAGGAAAAAAACATATATAAGTCGCACTGGAGTATAAGTCGCATTTTTTGGGGAAATTTATTTGATAAAACCCAACACCAAGAATAGACATTTGAAAGGCAATTTAAAATAAATAAAGAATAGTGAAGAACAGGCTGAATAAGTGTACGTATATGAGGCATAAATAACCAACTGAGAACGTGCCTGGTATGTTAACGTAACATATTATGGTAAGAGTCATTCAAATAACTATAACATATAGAACATGCTATACGTTTACCAAACAATCTGTCACTCCTAATCGCTAAATCCCATGAAATCTTATACGTCTAGTCTCTTACGTGAATGAGCTAAATAATATGATTTGATATTTTACGATAATGTGTTAATAATTTCACACATAAGTCGCTCCAGAGTATAAGTCGCACCCCCGGCCAAACTATGAAAAAAACAGTGACTTATAGTCCGAAAAATACGGTAGGTTATACATCCATTCATACTGTTAATGTTTTATCTGTGTGGTTTTAAATTGTTGTTCATTATACCCATAATTGCGAATAAACGGTCCGTGCCTGAAAGGGGATTTGCGGAGAAAGAGGAAGTGTTGTTGTGTGTCTGGGAGTGCAGGACGTAGACATGAAATTAATTTAAATGGTGCTTGCCCCCCTAAAACACCACCATTGCAACATGTACTGTACCATCCATGGTGAAAAGAAAAACACATTTTTAGATATGAAATATCGTATAAAAACAATACAATAGAATATAGAACAAACTACAAAATTCATTTTATGAAGTAATATACCTTATTTTCCGGACGATTAGGCGCACTTGAAATCATTTTTTTTCTCAAAACTCGACATTGCGCCTTATAACCCGGTGCGCCTAATGTACGGAATAATTCTGATTTTGCTTACCGGCCTCGAAGCAATTTTATTTGGCACATGGTTAAATAAGTGTGACATAAGAGATACATGTAGACTACAATATGATGGCAGTCACACACAAGAGATACGTGTAGACTGCAATATGACTCAAGTAAACAACACCAACATTTTAAATGTTCCCTTAAAAATATAGAACATTACACACGGCGCTCAAAAATCTATCAAAATGTTTGGTAAGCTATGAAGCCGCACCGCTTGATGGATTGTACTGTGCTTCAACATACGAGTATTATTATGGTGTGTGTAAGACATTATCTGGCGTTTTGTTTCACAATATTATGCAAAAGAAACTTTTCTTACCTCCTGCTACCTGCTGATCTGTATTTGGGATCTGCATACATCCGGAAAAAATGCACACGTCCGCCTTTGTAGTCCGTGCCGACGCCGTATTCGATAAGCTTCTTCTTTTTCTCTATCGTCTTGTTATGGGACATTCATCCTCCGCGGTTGCCATTTCTAATATAAAGTAGTGTAAAGTTCTTACTAATATCTGTCAATAAACTCGCCATGAAAGCGCTAAAACATACCGGTATAGTGAGTTTACATTATTCACCCAAGGAACTTTAGTTATTAGAGAGTTCCGGTCAGACAGTTTTTCACGATACACATTTCCAGCGGATGAGGAGATGCTGCTTTATTGATTTAAGTAAAGTCAGTTAGCTCCATCTTTTGACACTTCTTCCACTCCCGTCCTTGCACGCTACACCGCTACAAAAAAGATGACGGGGAGAAGACGCTGTCGAAGGTGAGCCACGTAAATAAGACCGCCCGCGAAACGGCAAAAAATCATAATAATAATATGACTCCTTCAATGCGTCTTATAATCCGGTGGGCCTTATATATGAGAAAAGATTGACAATAGACCATTCATCGGCAGTGCCCCTTGTAATCTGGAGCACCCTATGCTCCGGAAAATACGGTAATAATGTACAGCGTTTACCTTGGAGAATTGACTTCTACAGTATCCCCTTCCAGCTACGTCTCCGTCAAACACACCATCAGATCATTTTCAATATTTTCAGGGATAAATGTCCACTGTTTAGATATTATTTAACACCGTATTAAACTCATTCTGCTTCAGTATGGTGCAGACTACAGTGATAGAGTGAAGCACTGGGAATACTTTCTGGATGCCCTGTACACTCTGTGATGTTTTTAATCATTCATTTAAATGAATAACATCCTCTTCTGCTTGTCAGAACTGTGCTTCACACTCACTTTCTTCCTTCCCATGGTTAGAAACCAAAGTTATGCCCATCGCGATCCATAAGTTAATGCTAGCCATCAGACTGTATAATGCATATGTTCCTTTTTTACTGTACTTAAATGTATAATAGACTGTATTTATATTATTCACATGTGAATAATGCTGTATAATAGACTGTATTTATGTTATTCACATGTGAATAATGCTGTATAATAGACTGTATTTATATTATTCACATGTGAATAATGCTGTATAATAGACTGTATTTATGTTATTCACATGTGAATAATGTTGTATAATAGACTGCATTCATATTATTCACATGTGAATAATGCTGTATAATAGACTGTATGTATGTTATTCACCTGTGAATAATGCTGTATAATAGACTGTATTTGTTATTCACATGTGAATAATGCTGTATAATAGACTGTTATTTACATGTGAATAATGCTGCAAAATATACTGTATTTGTTATTCACATGTGAATAATGCTGTATAATAGACTATTTATACTGTATTATTCACATGTGAATAGTGCTGTATAATAGACTGTATTTATGTTATCCACATGTAAAAAATACCTAAATGTTTATTGTGAGCGAACTGTGGTGCTGAATTTCCCCCAGGGATCAATAAAGTACTTGCTATTCTATTCTATTCTATTCTAGTGAGTAACACCAGATGTTTTCTCTCATCTCAAAATACTTTGAAGTTGAGGTAATAATAATAATAATGGATTAGATTTTATATCGCGCTTTTCTATTGTTAGATACTCAAAGCGCTCACAGAGAAGTGGGAACCCATCATTCATTCACACCTGGTGGTGGTAAGCTACATTTGTAGCCACAGCTGCCCTGGGGTACAACTGTTTATCTAATATTGTGTTCATATTTTCATGATATACAATACATGATAAATATGAGTAAAGATGCTAATACTGAAAGTCCCTCTGGCTCTCGCGGCCCCCTGAGGGGACCCACCCCACTGTTTGAGAAGCACTGACTTACAAGTCGTTACTTGCACAAGTTTCAAGAACTTGTTGCAGGCGGCTGAGTATGCATTAGTTTAGCTCGGAACTAAAGTACCAGTACCAATCTGGTAGCATGTTTCAGTGTTCATCCCTGGTTTTGTCCATGAAGTACACAAAAAAGTCCATTTAGGAAAAAACTCTTGAATCTCAGATCGAGTGGATCAAAGACACCTGTCTTCCATTCAAACCTCTCCACCAAGTAAATTGTAGACCTACACAAGACTAGCATGGACTACAGGACCATCATAAATTGAAAACATATACGATAACAATCAATTGTCATGGTGTTGTAGGTCCATGCAAGATTTCACATAGTGGGTTGGGATGATTGTGAGACAGATACAATTTCAAGGTAGTGTAGTTTGGACCGCAGTCACCAACAAAAACATGATCATTGTGTGGACTTTATATCAGTCAATGCGTGTTTACTTGCTGGCAGAAACCTCTTGTGTGAGAGCTCCAGATGGGATTAAAGTGCTTGTATTCCTGGCCTCCTCTGCATGCACCAATGGCAATCCTCTAAACACGAACACGTCTTCACAAGCTACAGGAAGTCAAACACCCGTCCTCTGCCGTAACAATAGCCTATTAAGTAGCTTTTGACGTCTTGTCAGTGTTAGTAAGTCACCATGTCTTGGAGGACGACTGTTTGTGATAGCATCACACTCTTGAGAATGTTGTTTTTATGATACAAATCAGGGATCAGTGAGTTATTTGTGTGGTCTGCCGGATATTTAATGTAGGGGATGGTTTGGTGTTTAGTTCTTCTTTGCTCCAGTTAAGCAGGGTCACATTGTGTAACAGGATTTAGGAATGCACTGGCGGTCACGTTTTGTGTTTGGATTGGACTTTAGATGCAGAGACTGAGGCAGCCTGCGAGAACATCAACGTCCTTTTAACACTTTTTTTTTAGTTTGTCCTTTATTTTTGTCGACATTTTGTGCTTTCCAGTTATTTAGTTTGATATGTGGAAAACAATAGGAACATATTGGAATGGGAAAAATACCCAGGAGGGTAAATAACATGCTGCTGGGACAGAACAAGCAGGCAAAAGCATGAAGAGGCGATTGAGGGAGGCGACATCTGTAAATATAATAACATGGAAGCTTTGTGTGGCCCTAAACAAGATGTTGTTTGTGGCCCCATTTGGTTCATAAATACAAAACACAAAACCAGTCAAGTTGGCCCGCTGTGTAATTCGTAAATAAAAACAGAATACAAAGATTTGCAAATCCTTTTCAACTTATATTCAATTGAATAGACTGCAAAGACAAGATATTTAATGTTCGAACTGACAAACTAAATTTTTTTTGCAAATAATCATTAACGTAGAATTTAATGGCAGCAACACATTGCAAAAAAGTTGGCACAGGGGCATTTTTACCACTGTGTTACATGGCCTTTCCTTTTAACAACACTCAGTAAACGTTTGGGAACTGAGGAGACCAATTTTTGAAGCTTTTCAGGCGGAATTCTTTCCCATTCTTGACCACAGAACACTTTTCCACTTTGCATCAGTCCATCTTTTATGAGCTCGAGCCCAGTGAAGCCAGTGGCGTTTCTGGGTGTTGTTGATAAATGGCTTTCGCTTTGCATAGTAGAGTTTTAACTTGCACTTACAGATGTAGCGACCAACTGTAGTTACTGACAGTAGTTTTCTGAAGTGTTCTTGAGCCCATGTGGTGATGTCCTTTACACACGGATGTCTGTTTTTGATGCAGTACCGCCTGAGGGATCGAAGGTCACTAGCTTAGCCGCTTACGTGCAGTGGTTTCTCCAGATTTTATTAACCTTTTGATGATATTTCGCACCATAGATGGTGAAATCCCTAAATTCCTTGCAATAGCTTGAGAAATGTTGTTCTTAAACTGTTGGACAATTTGCTCACGCATTTGTTCACAAAGTGGCGACCCTCGCCCCATCCTTGTTTGTGAATGACTGAGCTTTTCATGGAAGCTGCTTTTATACCCAACCTGTTCCCAATTAATCTGTTCCCCCATGGGATGTTTCAAATGAGTGTTTGATGAGCAGTCCTCAACTTTCTCAGTCTTTTTTGCCACTTGTGCGAGCTTTTTTGAAACATGTTGCAGGCATCAAAATTCCAAATGAGCTAATATTTTGCAAAAAATAACAAAGTTTTCCAGTTCGAACATTAAATATCTTGACTCTGCAGTCTATTCAATTGAATATAAATTGAAAAGGATTAGCAAATCATTGTATTCTGTTTTTATTTACCATTTACACAACGTGCCAACTTCACTGGTTTTGGGTTTTGTATAACTCATTGGTATCTTCAGATTTCCACCTTGACTTGAAATAATCATACAACCTGTCATTATCCACTTAAATGTGACTGTAAATAGAAGTTTCCCTTTACTTCAAAGTGGAAAGTAGAGATTAGCTGATTCATGTAGGATTATCCAGAGCAGATAATAATAATCATAGTAATACATCATTATTATATTAATATTATTAGTGCATCTACTGGGAGTTAAACCTCTCTCTGTCTTTAAAAACAAGTGATGACTCAGTTTTCTCACTTTTTTCCCTCTGTTTGTAACTTGAACACACCACAGTTGTGGTATGAGATACACAAATTAAAATTGAATAAGTGAAGTGAAGTGAAATACATTTATATAGCGCTTTTTCTCAAGTGACTCAAAGCGCTTTACATTGTGAAACCCAATATCTAAGTTACATTTAAACCAGTGTGGGTGGCACTGGGAGCAGGTGGGTAAAGTGTCTTGCCCAAGGACACAACGGCAGTGACTAGGATGGCGGAAGCGGGGATTGAACCTGCAACCCTCAAGTTGCTGGCACGGCCGCTCTACCAAACGAGCTATACCGTCCCGTTAGCTCGATAGCTAATATAATACAACTTTGTCTAATGGTGCAACAAATTGTTTTTTTTTAAATATTTTTACCTTTCTTCTATGATCTCATCATGGTTCCCAAATGTGAATTAATTAATTACATATTATAAAACGGTTGTGTATACTAATTCACGGATGTTATTTTATTATAAAAAGGTCAGTAAATGATTCTATATATTTGTAAACTCTCTGAAGTGGGAAAGGGGTAGGATTAAAAAACTAAAGAAAGAAAGAAAATGTTGGCGCTGCGTGTGAATGACGTCATGACGTCCGTGTTGGACAATTTTTCATTTTTGCAAGGGGAAATACACATTCTTCATTTGATTCAAGCAACCTTATTGTTGAACTTTGACAGAAACATTTTTTTATCTGCACTTTTATGACTTTGTATTTTATAACTGACAGAATTAAATAAAAATAAAAAATCCCCGTAGTGGTGGTGGCCCTAAACAACCACATAGTGTTTATGCTATGGGTGGGCCCTGCATGGGATGTAGGAGTGAACAAAGGGTGAGACAGTGGCAGTAGAAACAAACAAAGTAAACAGCTCACTTTCTTAGGAATGTAGAGGAACTATTCTGTGTCTTCCTGCAGCCGCAGGTGTGCCTCCATGGTAGTACTGCCATGCCATCTGGGGATGAGACGGAGCACAAACAGGAAACACAGAAAAATGAGTCTCATCATCGTTTGTCTTTTCTTCAGCTCCAGTGCGACATATGGCCTTAGGAGTTCCTGGGGGCTCCACCAACATGACTTATTTTGTTCTGTGTGGAGGAGGCCTGACTGCTGCAGTTGTCTACGTAAGTATGTCAGTAAGTCTATGTGTATGTGTATATATATGTATAGTACAGGCCAAAAGTTTAGACACACCTTCTCATTCAATGCGTTTTCTTTATTTTCATGACTATTTACATTGTAGATAGTCACTGAAGGCATCACAACTATGAATGAACACATGTGGAGTTATGTACTTAACAAAAAAAGGTGAAATAACTGAAAACATGTTTTTATATCCTAGTTTCTTCAAAATAGCCACCCTTTGCTTTGATTACTCTTGGCATTCTCTCGATGAGCTTCAAGCACACCTGTGAAGGGAAAACCATTTCAGGTGACTACCTCTTGAAACTCATCGAGAGAATGCCAAGAGTGCATATTTGGCATCTTTTTTTTTTTTTTTTTTACAGCTGCAACAGAACTACATCAGCAGATATGATATATAAACATACGATACGCATATTTAAGATTTAAATAAAACAACAATTAGCAGTGATGTCCAATTCCACAAATTTTTGTCTGATCTGATGAGTAAAATACAGGCTGGTATCAGCGATACCGATACCTTGTTAAGTTAAAGCTAAAGTACCCATGATTGTCACACTCACACACACTAGGTGTGGCAAAATTATTCTCTGCATTTGACCCATCACCCTTGATCACCCCCTGGGAGATGAGGGAAGCAGTGAGCAGCAGCGGTGGCCGCGCCCGGGAATCATTTTTGGTGATTTAACCCCCAATTCCAACCCTTGATGCTAATTGTCAAGCAGGGAGGTAATGGGTCCCATTTTTATAGTCTTTGGTATGAACTCACGACCTGTGCAAATATAACTAACGTGTCCGCTACATTTTTTTAAATTGTGTATTTGCGAATACTAACATATCTATCTATCTAACAAACGACCGTAAAAATGAGAAAACATTTCGGAATATAAGGAGAAAAATCTCAAGTATTTAAATAAATAATTTAATAATAATATACTTAGTCATCTATACCACAACGTTTTGTGTTTATATATATATATATATATATATATATATATATATATATATATATATATATATATATATATATATATATATATATATATATATATATATATATATATATATATATATATATATATATATATATATATTAGGGCTGCAACAACTAATCGATTAAAATCGATTACCAAAATAGTTGGCGATTAATTTAGTCATCGATTCGTTGGAGCTATGCGCATGCGCGGAGGCTTTTTTTTTTTTTTTTTTTTTTTTTTTTTGTGGTGATTTTTATTTTTATTTATTTATTTTTTTTATAAACCTTTATTTATAAACTGCAATATTTACAAACAGCTGAGAAACAATAATCAAAATAAGTACAAAAACAGTACAAAACAGCGCCAGGGCGGCGGTTAGGCTACGTCTCATGAGGTGGCGTAAGCTAGCCAATGATGTGTCATGTGCAGCTCACGTGACGACGGCGTCTCCTTTGCTGGAAAAATTCGAAAAATGGCGCAGGAAAACACTACCGATAGTTTAGCGGAGAAACATCTTGAGGTTATTGCTTCAATGGAGAAAAGTGTACGACCTAAGTCGTCAAAAGTGTGGGAACACTTTACTTTAAAGACTTCAAAGAAGACCGTTTCCTGCAAAATGGCACGGAAGTACAACATTGCTTCAGGAGCACCTGAAAAGGAAACATGATGGAGCCATGGATGAAGGGAACAACTCACAGTACGTAACTTTTTAAGTCCATAGTGGCAACAAGCATTCATGAGTTCAGCTTTTTTGTGAGTAACGTTAAAGTTATGCCTTTGTTGCAACGCGGGGCTGATAATGTGTCTCCGGCACATTTGACTCCGTTTTGAGAGAGAAAACGCACTGTTACCAATTTCGAAATAAACGTAACGGACAGAAATATCTCAGGTTGGTTTCATAATGGATCAATGTAGCCGGGCTGATAAAGCTATATAAATATATTTAGATTTGAGTGACGCTTTAGTATAACTAAACGTTATGAAGGTGCTGGAATATTTCATGCTATTATTCAGAGGCAGGCTAAAATGAATCCTTTATTATTCACAACAGAAACGTGTACAATATCTGATTCAGTTCTGATGAGTTACATTTCTGTGTTATTATTGGTGTATGCTGCACCCCCAATGTCCACAACATGGTGCCAGTATGCTGTTTTTTTTCAATAAAATACTGGAAAGGATAGAAATGTAGTTTGTCTCTTTTATCCGATTATTAATCGAAGTAATAATCGACAGATTAATCGATTATCAAATTAATCGTTGGTTGCAGCCCTAATATATATACCTGTGTGTATATATATATATATATATATATATATATATATATATATATATATATATATATATATATATATATATATATATACATACATACATACTGATACGTTTTAGAGGCGGTATAGTACCGAATATGGTTCATTAGTATCGCGGTACTATACCGTACATCCCTATTCATACATTTTGAGCATACATTGTGTTTGCTTGTGTGTCTGCTGTTGCTTTTAAAGTAACAATAGAATGGAAAACAAGTGGCCTCTATATTGAAGCTATTATCATACAAATCTGATGTATGACACCAAAAAACTTAGAGTTTGCGAGTAAATCGATATGATTTATCTCTCATTTTGAGAGATAATGAGCAAGCCGGTCACGTGATCTGTGACGTAGCGTTAGGAACCGCAGATCCCTTCCCCACCAACAGCACTGCTAATCATGCAGATTTTGTAAGAGTCAACAACGGTGACTTTGGGACAAATAATGATCCAAAACGTTCTATTTGTTAGCCTAAGGTTGAGCTACAAGTTTTAGAAGCTGTGTGCTAAACAGATCCAGCTTTAGTGAATCATGAGGATGTCGCTGTGGCTTGTGCAGCCCTTTGAGACACTTGTGATTAAGGGCTATACAAATAAACTCTGATTGAGGTGGCGAATTGTCCAGGGTGTACCCCGCCTTCCGCCCGATTGTAGCTGAGATAGGCTCCAGCGCCCCCCGCGACCCCGAAGGGAATAAGCGGTAGAAAATGGATGGATGATTGATTGATGTGCTCAACAATGAATACAAACTATGAACATAAGAAAACAATAGCTTACTGTACGATGTCTGCTCTTACTTCGATGATAACTGATAGGATGTCCATATCTTCCCATTTAGACCAAAAATAAATATCCACATGAAGTGTTAGAAGGAAAATTTGTTGTCTGCAGATAATGTCTTCAGTTGTCGTGTCTTTCTCTCCATATGTCACAGATGAACAACTTCTAAATCCTCCTATGGGTCACATGACCTAGAGGCACATTTGGGCACTTGTGGGTTTCACGCGATGTTCTAAAGCCCCATTAGGCTACTGTTTACATACCTGAATCCATGCAGATTTGGGAGTACTTTGAAAGGTTTAGAGGAAAAAAATATTTAAAATGGGATGGAGTGGATTTAAACACTCTTAGGAAAATCATTTTTTTAATGATTTCAACTATTTATCAGCAAAACGTTACCCCTCGCCACAACTTCACTTCATTTGACACTCACGGTATTTAGAGATGAAAAGATTGGAGGCTATCTCAGCTGCATTCGGGCGTAAGGCGGGGTACACCCTGGACAAGTCGCCACCTCATCGCAGGGCCCCGAAAGGGACAAGCGGTAGAAAATGGATGGATGGAAGATTGGAGGTACATCATGTCTTCAGATCTGAGGGGTCCACAAATTAAACATTAACCCGTGAAAGACAAAGTTGGACTGAAAGTAAGGATAAGTTTATTTGCAGTTTATTTTAGTTATTGCAGTTATTGTTTGCCTACTCAGTGGCCTAGTGGTTAGAGGGTCCGCCCTGAGATCGGTAGGTTGTGAGTTCAAACCCCGGCCGAGTCATACCAAAGACTATAAAAATGGGATACATTACCTCCCTGCTTGGCACTCAGCATCAAGGGTTGGAATTGGGGGTCAAAAATGATTCCCGGGCGCGGCCACTGCTGCTGCTCACTGCCCTCCTCACCTGCCAGGGGTTGAACAAGGTGATGGGTCAAATGCAGAAGACACATTTCACCACACCTCGTGTGTGTGTGTGTGTGTGTGTGTGTGTGTGTGTGTGTGTGTGTGTGTGTGTGTGTGTGTGTGTGTGTGTGTGTGTGTGTGTGTGTGTGTGTGTGTGTGTGTGTGTGTGTGTGTGTGTGTGTGTGTGTGTGTGTGTGTGTGTGTGTGTGTGTGTGTGTGTGTGACAATCATGGGTACTTTAACTTTAACTTTAGTCTCATGTCTGCAGTTGTTTTTATGCTGTAAAGTTCATATTTTGTTTCATTATTTCGCTATGGATGTCCCCGTTGTTCAGCATGAATCTTTGCTAGCGATATCAAGATTCAGTGTAAGCTGTTGAGCCCACGAGAGATTTATTCATCTACTGTATCAATACTATTGAGGATATTTTCTTGATGCTAACAAACATATTACGAAAGACGCTATAATGTGGTCATTAGTGTCAAATAAAGCACTTTTCTGCCCAACACCAACTGAAAATCAACAACAAAAATAGGGTGGATTGAACCAACAATCACAATATTTATTACTAGGACTTAACAGAACGTTAGTTTATTTGCACAACCAGGTCGTAAGTATATTTACACATAGCAACCACAAAACAACACAAACTAATGCCATCTGTTGTCCTTTTTGTACGTTTAGTTCTGCTATCAAACATTACTAATATAGTAGAGAATAAACTCGATTGCATCGCAGACACTTTCTCAAACAAATCAAATGTTCAAACAAACATTTTACTAACGTTTACTAGTAGCACATCGCTTTCTAATTTTTGCATATTTCTAATACGACTGATCTTCTAATATGGTCAGAGTGCAGAAGCGTTCCCATCGTGACATCATCACACCCCAAAATCTGCGGAAATTGTTGAAGACATTTGGAGCGTAATATTCAAAATGGCCGTCTGAAATTGTGGCATTTTGTGATGTTTAGACAGTATTTTCACATACTTGGCAGGTTGGAAATACAATTGGATATAGTTTAATGCAGGGGTGTCAAACTCATTTTAGAGGGGGGGCCACACGGAGAAAAATCTACGTCTATCTAAGTGAGCCGGACTGGTAAAATCACGGCACGATAACTTAAAAATAACGACAACTTCAGATTGTTTTCTCTGTTTAAAAATAGAACAAGCACGTTTTTTTGTTTTTTTTTACACTTACATGTTGCGGTTAATAGTATTCTATCTTTATTTGTCGTTATTTATACTTTCTGAATAAATGATGTGATAATGTTCATCAGTCAACTCATTGGTGTTCATTTTCAATCTATCAAGATAAAAAAAGTATATCAAAATCAAATTACAGTATGTTATTTATGTAGTTTGCTCATTTTCCTCGACTGGTGCACTAACATCATGTGGTTTATTTTTTTGTACATATGTAGCATCATCTATAAAGATACAAAGAATTGCTATTGTGACATATAGTGGACACATTTAGAACAGCAGTTTCTTTCATTCAAAAATTTCGTCTCATTTTTATACTTAGCAAACTCATCCCACGGGCCGGATAAAACCTGGTTTAATGGATACATGAAACAAAATAAAGCATATAAAGTGAACTTGTTTTTCCGTTCTACTGCTACTTTAAGCATTTTAATCAAAATATATCG
The DNA here is from genome assembly GCF_033978785.1 of Entelurus aequoreus. Taxonomy (NCBI): domain Eukaryota; kingdom Metazoa; phylum Chordata; class Actinopteri; order Syngnathiformes; family Syngnathidae; genus Entelurus; species Entelurus aequoreus. The sequence goes on from NC_084752.1 coordinate 12,075,066, forward strand.
TGTGCCATAAGGCAAAATATAAATGTGCTTTCAATCTGCTGTCTATTTGTCAGGCCTACAAGACTGTCAATGGTGATATTGAGCGGTATGAGGACAGACTCGCCAACATGGGCTCCACAGCAAAAGGTCAGCCCACACACACACTGTTGTAAGTCTGTTGATTGTGGCGACTTCATAACAAACTAGAATGATAACTACACTACTTACTCAACAAATATATAAACGTTCCCAGTTTTCATGAGCTGAACTCAAAAATCTAAAACTTTTTCCATGTACCGTGTTTTCCGGACCATAGGGCGCACCGGATTATAAGGCCCACTGCCGATGAATGGTCTATTCTTGATCTTTTTTCATATATAAAGCACACCTGATTATAAGGCGCATTAAAGGGGTCATATTATTATTTTTTTTTTCTAAACGTAAAACACTTCCTTGTGGTCTACATAACATGTAATGGTGGTTCTTTGGTCAAAATGTTGCATAGATTTTTGTTGTTATTTACGTGGCTCACCTTCGACAGCGTCTTCTCCCCGTCATCTTTGTTGTAGTGGTGTAGCGTGCAAGGACGGGAGTTGAAGAAGTGTCAAAAGATGGAGCTAACTGTTTTAATGACATTCACACTTTACTTCAATCAGTAACGGAGCAGCATCTCCTCATCCGCCGGAAATGTGTCCCGTGAAAAACCGTCCGACCGGAACTCTCAAATAACTAAAGTTTCTTGGGTGAATAATGTAAACTCACCACACCGGTATGTTTTAGCGCTTTCATGGCAAGTTTACTGACAGATTTAAGTAAGAACTTTACACTACTTTATATTACAAATGGCAACAGTGGAGGATGAATGTCCCATAACAAGAAGATAGAGAAAAAGAAGAAGATTATCGACTACGGTGTCAGCACGGACTTCAAAGGCGGAGGTGCGCAAATTTTTAGGACTTATGCAGATCCCAAATACACATCAGCAGGTACCAGAAGGTAAAAAAAATTACTTTTACATAATATTGCAAAACAAAACGCCAGATAATGTCTTACCTTATACACACACCATAATAATACTCGTATGTTGAAGCACAGTACAATCCATCAAGCGCTGTGGCTTTATAGCTTACCAAAGTTGTACTAAAACATTTTTATAGATTTTTGAGCGCCGTGTGTAATGTACTATATTTTCAATGGAACATATACAATGTTGGTGTTGTTTACTTGATACATATTGCAGTCTACACGTATCTCTTATGTTTGACTGCCATCATATTGCAGTCTACATGTATCTCTTATGTGTGACTGCCATCTACTGGTCACACTTATCTTTACCATGTTCCAAATAAAATTGCTTCAAGGTTGGTCAGCAAAACCAGAATTATTCATTAGGCGCATTGGGTTATAAGGCGCACTGTCGAGTTTTGAGGGGAAAAAAAGGATTACGCCTTATAGTCCGGAAAATCTGTTACACCAAAGGCCTTTTACCCTCCAATAGTGTGTCACATCTATGTCCTGACAGTGCAAATCATATTGTCTTACTTGTCTGTGTTGAACTCACTTATGCAATTAAATAGTGTGTAAATTGAGACACAGCCCAAGTTGTCATTTATCTTATTCTCTTCTCTTCTCCAACTCTGTACCTTGGTCAGCTGATGAAGAGGCTGCACCTGAAGTCATCCCAGTCGAGCAGCAGGTGCTGGCTTCCGAAGCGGTCGCAGAGTCCATCGCCGCTCCTGCAGAGGGCGCTGTTGAGCCTGTTGATGAGAGCGCAGCACCTAAAGTAGACGCTGGTGAGGTCTCTGAGGTCCTCTCCACTGAGGAGGAGGAGGCCGCTGCAGAAGAGACTGTGGCTTTGGAGGAAGTAGTTGAAGAAACCCTCGTCACAGATGAGGTGGAGACCCCGACAGAGGCCCCTTCAGCTGAGAGTGCGGGTACATCAGTAGTGGATGAGGCCCTCCCTCCTGGTCCTGCTGCAGACATGTCTGCATGAAGCGTGTGGTGGTTAGACAGAAGTTAGATGTGCACACTCCCACCTCTTCACCCAGGAAACAGGCTCATGGACCCCAACCGAAGCAATCTTTGTGTCTTTCGATGAAAACTAGTTTGGAGTCCATCAGTCTAATTCTTTGGAGTCTTCCTTCACATGACACCCCCCACCTATTCATTCAGATCCACGCTTTAAACTTCAAATTAGGTTACTTTTATGGGAGTTTTCCTCACCAGCGCAGTAATAAAAGTGTGTTAAATCACAGGCGTGTACAGGGCAGGGAAAGCATTGTTTCACTTAGGTACTGCTTATCTTTCTTTTCCTTCTTTATTTTTTTTAAAGATTAACCGACTTTTTAATTTTTTTTTACATGTACTAACATGATTTAGTAATTTTTAAGTTTTATTTTTAGGTCATCAATACGATTTTAGTTATGTCGCTATAATAATCAAATAAAGATGAGAAGAAACTAACCATTTCAGAAGGCCTCTTTGTCACCTATGACAAACATTTTAATAACCTAGCAGATTTTAGCCTGTTTCATGAATTCAGTTGCGTAGAATATACACAGTACAGGCCAAAGGTTTGGACATACTTTCTCATTCAATGGGTTTTCTTTATTTTCATGACTATTTACATTGTAGATTGTCACTGAAGGCATCAAAACTATGAATAAACACATGTGGAGTTATGTACTTAACAAAAAAAAGTAAAATAACTGAAAAATAAATTATATGCTAGTTTCTTCAAAATAGCCACCCTTTGCTCTGATTACTGCTTTGCACACTCTTGGCATTCTCTCAATGAGCTTTAAGAGGTAGTCACCTGAAATGGTTTTCACTTCACAGATGTCATAGTTGTGATGCCTTCAGTGACAATCTACAATGTAAATAGTCATGAAAATTAAGAAAACGCATTGAAATGAGAAGGTGTGTCCAAACTTTTGGCCTGTACAGGAATAAGTACAAAGAGACGACAACTTGTTAGGGTATGTAAGCTTGGTAAACATAAGCAACCACTTTTATTTGGGTTATCAGTCTTCTTTTTTGTTGACAAACTCTGATCTCCTTCTGCTCAATAAATACTGTAATTAATTACTTCCCACCAGTCTGTGCTTGTGCTGAGGTTCACATCATGTCAGTGGTGAAAGTGGGTGTTATAGGTGGTATTATAGTACCACCTATCGGATGATTACTGACACTGCAACTTGAGAAATGTCAAGCAGTTTCCCACAGTATGCCTGGCAAGTTGAGCCATCGCAATTGTGCTGAGATCTAAACCGAAGCAGTTAAGTTCATGGAAGCTTTACGGTCTTTGTTCCACCACAAACCCCAACATGGTGTCAGAAGTGGACGTAATCTGGTGCCTTGAGTCGCCAAGTGAGTTGGTATGATGTAACTGAAGATGCCTGCGCCAGGAAATAGCCATGGCCGCGAACATACTCTGTGGCAATTTCAGTGCGAATTGGGACATCTTCCCAGCAGGATATGAGGATTATGCTTTGGCAACGGAGCTAGTGACCAAGCCCAAGGAGGTCCAGGCGGTGACATTGAGGAATGTTATGGGAGCGCAGTGTCGACATGTCTACAAACACAACTTGACTGACGGATATGACCATTATCCTGAACTCACTGGAACAGGTATTTAGACCTGCAAAAAATGTGATATATACAAGCGCTACATATCCTGCAAACAGGTTTGTGATTTGACTCCGAGAGAAAGCTGCTACCTGTTAATAAGGTGCCTTACGAGAAGAATTAATCGGAGACAGAATAGCTATCGGCTTTGCTAATGAGAGCACAAGCAGACGGCTTCTGAAGGAAAAGGACTGTTGAGGCAGCTGAGCTCTATGGGGGAATCGTACTTGGACAATGTCAACACCGTAGGAAAAGAAACATTCACAAGACAAGCTATCACGGCAGAGAAAATGAGTCACAGGTTGAGAGTCACTCCACGGTAAGTACTGTGGCACATTACATGAGTGGGGAAAGGAACACTGCCCAGCATTTGGCAAGAATTGTGATGCTTGTGCCACAGCTCATCGTTTTGCAAGAGTGTGCAAAAAAGCCAGGAGAAAAGATGGAAAAATCCACATATTCGAGGGACTGATTGTTGACAAAGAAAAAGCAGTGATGGAAATAAACGATGTGTTGGAGCAGTGAGGACAAAAGGCAAAAAATGGTTTGTTAATCTTCGGTTGAATGGAAAATGACAGATGGCAGCTTGATTCGGGAGCTACCTGTAACGTCATGAGTGTCAGAGACAAGAAGAGGCTGGCTCCGGGAGAAAAACTAAAACAAAGCAGCACACTAATACTGTATTCAGACCACGGGTTGCCATCACTAGGCTTTAATAGGGATTGTGTGGTGCGGGGTTGCAAATACAAACTGGAGTTTGAAGTTGTGAACTCAGTCACCATGTATGAAGAGATGGGGCTCATACACTTCACCATCCCAGAGGATCTCAACACAGGGAACAACAGCCTCACCCAGCCTCCCTCCAGAAATACAGTCCTTACATGATGTCTTCATGAGTCCGGTGGGGGACCTGCCTGGCGAAGTTCACTTTAAACTGGATCCAGCAGTTCAGCTGGTACAGTCAATGTCCCTGTAGCCATGAAGGACTGTGAAGGCTCAGCTAGACCGATAAATCGGAAGGCTATATGACATCCGTCAGTGAGCCCACAGACTGGATAAACAACATGGTCATCGTCAAAAGACCAGAAAAGCTGTGCATGTTTACAGCCTCACCATCTCAACCGTCAAGTGAACTTCTCACATCATACCCATGCTGGAGGATGTGCTTTACAAGCTGCCCAAAGCCTAAGTTTTCACACTGGTTGATGCAAGAGATGCTGTTCTGCAGTGTAAGCTGAATGAAGTCCGTAGCCTCACGACCACCCTTTGGACATCCTGGGGCCGAAAGAGATGATAGAAACTTTTATTTGGTGTGTCAGTGGCTCCGGAGGTCTATCAGAGGAAGCAGCATGAGCTGTTGGCAGGGCTTGAAGGTGTGGAGCCTATAGTGGACGACATCTTGCGGTGACAGTGAGGAAGAGGCATGAGACCATAATGCAAATGTGGAGTCTGACATTTATAATGCAGAGCATGCTACTGGCTCTACAGAGCTACAACCTGCGAGTTGTCTATAAACCAGGGCTGGAATTGTTTATGAGTGACACTCTGAGCAGGGCTGTTGTGTTATATTGGCCTGGAATGGAGAGGACTTTGTCATTAAGTAGCCCTCACACCCTCCCCTATGTTGCAAGTGGTGTGGATTCTATGTAACATGTTTGTGCTTATGGCTAATTAGTTTTTTTCTTGGCCTCAGTCTGGACCCCCATACCCCGACCCTTTTTTAAAATTCATCCACCTCCCGCCCCCACAGCATTTACCTTTTTCACACCTTTCTAAGGGGTGCCGGAAATTGGCTGACCCGTCAGCCATCTCTGTAATGTACGTTGCTCTTGAATGGGATTGTGCTGAAAATCAGAATTCCCCCTTGGGGACTGATAAAGTAAACAAATGAAACGCATGAAGTGTACAACATGCAACGAGTATGCTATAGAGCAGCAGAAAGAAACAATGCTGAGCCATGAACTTCCCATACGCCTCTGGCAGATAGTGAGCCTGGATCGGTTTCAACACAGTGGGGAACTTTCTGATGTTGGTAGATAAATACTCAGATTTGAGTAATTATCAGTGCAGAGACTACCATAAAATGATGCAAGGCTAAATTTGCCGGTATGGGCAACAGGACAGGGTTATAACTGACAACGGGTCCCAGTTTGCTTGTACTCATTTCTGCCAGTTTTCTGTGGACTGGGAGTTTGAGCATATCACCTCCTCACAAAGGCATCCCAAGGCCAACAGAAAGACAGAGCCTGCTGTTAAAATTGCAAAGAATCTATTCAAGAAAGCACTTCGGGAAGGCAAGAACGCCTGGAAAGCAATTTTACAGTGGCGAAACACCCCAACGGAGGGAATGGACAGGAGTCCTGCCCAGGGTCTGATGGCACGGCGTCTAAAGTCAGCCTTGCGGGTGTCACCTGCTCTTCTTAAGCCACGGGTCATTATTGATGTAGTAGACAAACTCCGTCACAGGAAAGGAGTTTCTAAAATCATCTATGACAAGACAGCGAAGGACTGGCTGTGGGCAATGCAGTTCGAATGAAACCACTGTCTGGGGACAGAACAGGCATCTGGTAACGGGGAGTGTGTGTACGGAAGTTTGCTCCACAGTCCTATCTGGTAGAGGTGGAGGGCTCTCAATTGTCGCAACCATGTTGACATACGTAGGGCAGAACCGATACCTTCACAACACGCGATGACTGGTTCAGAGGGGCCTGCATTTGAAGGCGATGGGGTTCAGGCACTAGGTCAAATGGCTAAGGGTGAGGTGGGATGCATCTTTTCTCCTGTGCCTACTCCCAGTGGGCTTCCCAGCAGTCCATATGACCCTGGATCTCCACAGATTTCAGAAAGAGCAGCTGTCCCGTTATCATCATCATCTCATTTCCCTGCTCTCTCGCTTTATGGCCGTCAGATACGGCCTCCTCACACACTGAATCTATAAATTCACATGGACAGTAACAGAATGTGGGGGAGGTGGTGTCATAAAAGGAGAGTGTGTGTTTTATTGTCATGCAGATTGAGGTAATGCTACAGTGGCAATGATTCAAAGCACACATTTTTGCTCATGTCCATCAAGGAGTGGGAAGAAGCAGAGCTTGTCTGGTCCTACCTTGTTTCATTTGCTATGTCTGGTTAAGCTCTTGAGTGTTCTAAAAGAATCAGTTTTAGGGTCACTTACAGAAAAGAGATATGGTATAGGTGGTATTTTAGTACCACCTATTGGATGTTTACTGACACTGCACCTTGAAAAATGTCATGCAGTTTCCCAGCCTGGCAGTTGCACTGTCACCATTGTGCTGGGATCTGAACCGAAGCAGTTAAGTTCATACCAGCAAAGTTACATGTGCGCCGGTTCATCTTTGTTACACCACAAACCCAAACAGCGGGGTTTGGTGTTTGTGTCATTTTAATGTCTTCTAGTGACTTGTCTGTATGTACTGTAGTAACTCATTTTATCCCCTTAATTGTTTTTGTGACGGAGCTCTTAAGGATAGGATAGCACTTTATTGTCATTGCACTTAAAATGTACAACACAATTACATTTTCAGCACAAACCCATTCAAAAGCAGACATACATTGTACAAAGTGTCAGAACAGGAACGCTGATGGGTCGCCGCTAGGGCGGTGCCCTCCGGGGCACTCGTGAACAAGACTCCGAAGTACTTGAACTCCTCCACTTGGGCAAGATTTTTCTCAATCAAATACAAATTAATCTATAACTTTTACAACATGTCTCTCACTGTTTGTTTGTATTTTTATAAGGAGGTAAGCAACTGTCTTTAAGGACCTCTGATTTACCGCCCTAAATTAGCAATTTGTGTAGCTATGTCATGTTTCATTTAAAGTTGTCCACTTTGTGTCCCTCAGAGGCTGTGCCAGATCTTCGTACAGCTGTAACAAGTCTCGCTGGCTCTTCAGTTGAAATTGCAGCAGCTTCTGTCGGGGAATCCAGTTTGGTTAGAGCTGTCCGGCAGATAGAAGAAGATAGACCAGGCCTGGAGTCTGTGCTGGAAGTGTTAGAGCCTGTAGTCCTTGAGGGAACTAAAGAACACACCCAGGAGTCAGCTGTGGCCATGAAGGAGGAAGAGCTGGTGCCTGCAGAAGGGCTTACTGGTGAAGAAAAGGCTGGTACAGAAGATAAAGTGGCTGGAGAAGAGATAGAGGAAGCTTCTTACCCAGCTGCTGAAGAAGAGGAAGTTGTACCTTTTTCGGAAGCAGTGGAGAACATGGGACAGAATTATGCTGGGGATCAGACTCTTGAATATGATCCTAAGGAGAACATCACCCATGAAGACACAAATATCACTCCTGCAGATCCGGTGGATGAAGATGAGATGCCTGTGGAAGAGACTGCAGTAGAGGAGACAATGGGTGCCTCTGAAGAAAAAGGTGTTCCAGAAACTGAGGTGCTTTCAGTCTCTGAACCAGTACCTACTCCAGAGTCTAACTGCCACAATGATCCCCCAGAAGAAGTGATGCCTACTGCTGGTTTGCAGTCAGAAAACATTGAGGAAGGCGAAAATAAGACAAATGAAAGCAGGGAGAAAGGTGAAGATAAGACGACTGAAAGCAAGGAGGAAGGTGAAGATGAGACGACTGAAAGCAGGGAGGAAGGTGAAGATAAGACTGAAAGCACGGAGGAAGGTAAAGATACAATGACTGAAAGCAGGGAGGAAGGTGAAGATAAGACAACTGAAAGCAGAGAGGAAGGTGAAGATAAGACAACTGAAAGCAGAGAGGAAGGTGAAGATAAGACAAATGAAAGCAGAGAGGAAGGTGAAGATAAGACGACTGAAAGCACGGAGGAAGGTGAAGATAAGACAAATGAAAGCAGAGAGGAAGGTGAAGATAAGACAAATGAAAGCAGAGAGGAAGGTGAAGATAAGACGACTGAAAGCACGGAGGAAGGTGAAGATAAGACGACTGAAAGCACGGAGGAAGGTGAAGGTAAGACGACTGAAAGCACGGAGGAAGGTGAAGATAAGACGACTGAAAGCACGGAGGAAGGTGAAGATAAGACAAATGAAAGCAGGGATGAAGGTGAAGATAAGACAAATGAAAGCAGGGATGACGGTGAAGATAAGACAAGTGAAAGCAGGGAGGAAGGTGAAGATAAGACTGAAACCTGGGAGGAAAGTGAAGATAAGACCACTGAAACCAAGGAGGAAAGTGAAGAGAAGACTGAAACCGGGGAAGAAGGTGAAGATAATACTGACAACAGGGAGGAAAGGTGAAGATAAGATGACTGAAAGCAGACAGGAAGTCCTCTGTGGAAGTACAATGTGAGAAAAGGCTTTTGTACAGTCAGTTTTGGAACACCTTCTTTTTTCCACCACCGATTGTTTTTTTTTTACCATGTTAACAAGTTAACTTGGTTTTACCACGTTTTGCAGTAAAGACATTGGCTGTGTCTCAAAGGGACTACTTATGTCAGTAGGCCTACAATTTAATAAGTACAGTAGAACCTCAACTTACCAGCAGATTGCGTTTCACGACCAAGCTCGTAACTCAGAACACTCGTATCTTAAAGCAGCCCTGCCTATTAAATTAATTAATTCAAATCAATTTGTTCTGATTGCCGTCTTCCAGTCTCATTAAATCCAACATGTACTACAATCGAAGTTACCAAAGAGGGAAGTTTGATCAGTAAAGCTGAGATAGCGAGTAATGGCGTTGAAAAAGATGATATTTATTGTTATGCTTGCTAACTCTCACAATCAGTGTTGTAGTAGAGAATAGTGCACGCTTTCCAGGCAATGTGCAGGGAGAGTTAGACCCAGAACTGCTTCAAAGGTGCACATTTAGGAGAGCTACAGGTTGAGGAGCAAGCCTCAGCTGGAGGAGGACATTGGCTGGAAGGGTGTGGAAGCTGAACTGCTGCTAAAGGTTTGGTTTCCAATGGTTGGATAACCAAGTTATTTCCATCCCTAGCTTTAAGCTGGCATTTTGAAAGAGAAGTGTGTTCGCAATTTGTCGAGACACCTCGTATCTCAAAATACTCGTAAGTTAAGTCCTCGTAAGTTAAAGTACCACTGTAGTACTTTTAGTAAATGTACTGCTGTCCCAAATATGTTACTGTCGTTGCCCACTTACCGATCACATGAATTACCTTCTCCTCTACATTCACTACTTTCCATCATTATCAGTTGGTCATCAGCCGCCATTCCTTCAAATTAGTCCCTTCCCTTCAACTATGTAGCCATGAGCTGTATCTCAATTGGAGGAGCACTTGCTTACTCACATTTAGTCTTTTGAGTGCACAAGTGTGTTGACACCGCCAAGTACCGTATTGTCTGGACCATAGGGCGCACCGGATTATAAGGCGCACTGCCGATGAGTGGGACAATTCAGGTGTATTTTCATACAAAAGTTGCACCGTATTATAAAGCGCATTAAAGGGGTCATATTATGATTTTTTTCTACATTGAAAACATTTCTTTGTGGTCTACATAACATGTAATGGTGGTTCTTTGGTCAAAATGTTGCATAGATTATGTTTTACAGACCATCTTCAAGTCACTTTCTGACAGTCGCTTCAGGATGCGCTGGTCTTATTTACGTGGCTCACCTTCGACAGCGTCTTCTCCCCGTCATCTTTGTTGTAGCGGTGTAGCGTGCAAAGACGGGAGTGGAAGAAGTGTCAAACGATGGAGCTAACTGTTTTAATGACATTCACACTTTACTTCAATCAATAACGGAGCAGCATCTCCTCATCCGTGGCTCACTAGTGCAACAACAACGCCGGAAATGTGTCCCGTGAAAAACCGTCCGTCCGGAACCCTCTAATAACTAAAGTGCCGTGGGTGAATTATGTAAACCCACTACAGTTTTCAGCGCTTTGATAGCTAGTTTACTGAAAGATTTAAGTTAGAACTTTACACAACTTTATATCAGAAATGGCAACAGCAGAAGATGAATGGCACATAACAAGAAGGTAGAGAAAAAGAATAAGCTTATCAACTACGGTGTTGGCACTGACTACAAAGGCGGACGTGCGCACATATTCAGGACTTATGCAGATCCCAAATACAGATCAGCAGGTACCAGAAGGTAAAAAAAAGTTGATTTTGCATAATGTTGCGAAACAAAACGCCCGATAATGTCTGCTAATAGGTGCCATTTTTCGGTCCTTATACACACACACCATAATAATACTGGTATGTTTACTGCACCAACAATCCATCAAGCGGTGCGGATTCATAGTTTACCAAAGTCGTGCTAAAACATTTTGACAGATTTTTGAGCGCCGTGTGTAATGTTCTATATTCTCCATGGAACATTTAAAGTTTTGGCGTATCTCTTATGTGTGACTGCCATCTACTGGTCACACTTATCATTACACCATGTACCAAATAAAATAGCTTCGAGGTGGGTAAGCACAACCAGAATTATTCCGTACATTAGGCGCATCGGGTTATAAGGCGCACTGTCGAGTTTTGAGAAAATTAAAGGATTTTAAGTGCGCCTTTATAGTCCGAAAAATACGGTAGTAAAGAGAAGAAGAAAGGAGAGTAAATATTTAAATCCTAATTTCCAGTAATGCACAATAGTAATGGATTGCAACGTCAAAATTCACGCGCTCATGAACTAAGTACACGGAGTACACAGTCTACTTCCTTGAAGTATTCCATTGGAGACACAGACACTGCCATTTTGCCAATATTATTTAACTAAAATATGTATTTTTTTAATGGTTCAAACATGTGATCGACTTTAAATTACGGCATGTTAGAAATAAAAAAAAATCATTAATATAACCAATATGTGAAATAATAGAAATATCTACAATTAATACTAATATCTCAAATTAAGTAAGTAGTGAATATATGTTGTGTTTTAGGTTCAAATATACAAACATCTGTTGTTAACTGGCAGTTGAAGATGTTGCATTAGGTGGTGGAAGCATTGAAACAAGCTAATTAAATGTTTACACTCACACTTAACACAATTTTTTAGATGTGCATTGTTTTTTCAGACAACTTTGGAACCTTATTGATGTATAAAAATAAAGTACCAAAATAAAGACAAAGTATTGCTCAGGTATTCGCATATCATTTATATGTTTATTCGTGTCGGACTTTGTTTGTGCATATACATATACATGCAGTTCTTTCTACAAAAAGTTTGATTTGATTAATGGAAATAAATAAATGCATCACATCAATGGTTATTTCAAAATAATTACAATGATTTTGTTCTTTAAAAATTGTAAATGCGGTATAAAAAGTAAAATATATTACACATATTATGGATAAATAATATTGAAAAAAAATACAAATACAAACGACCCCTAAAGGGACAAGCAGTAGAAAATGGATGGATGGATGGACAAATGTATATGGTATGAGTTATTATTTTTGTAATTTATAAATAAAAAAATTACAAATAATTTTTTGTAAATGTTTAATATTAAGGAGGCATTTTTCCATTGAGGGCTGCATACAGACTTTGATATTATTCATTGTTTTATATTTCTTTATTAAAAACACTGAAAGGTATATTCTTTATTACATTTTGAGAGTTATTATTGGTAGTGTGATATCTTCTTCAGACATTCAACATTCAAACTGTTTCTCTTTCCAATGTGGCACTTATGCCTCCTTCATAATGTTTTATCTTTTTATTAGTACAATATTGTTAAATATTTTGGTTGGTGTTTGCTTATTTTGAACGTGCATACAACCACAATGTAATACATCACATATACGTATATAGTTGTTTAATTACAGCATGTCTGAAAAGGAGAAGGAAGAAGCGAAGCTTATTTAATACTACCCCCTTTTTTTTGTATAGTAGCAGTTTTTAACCCATTCGTTTGTTCTCTATTTGTTACATACCAGTACATAAATATATAAATATACAATTAGTAAGTAAATAATAAATACATAAACAAACAAAGTTCTCATAAATAAATATTTAAATAATTTATGGTTCACCTATGAGCTGAATAAGATTGTCTTTTTTTTAAAAATAGGGTTTAAGATGTTTATCAAGACTCTTCTTTTTTTATTAGCTTCTGTGTGTTTGATTTAATTAATTTAAATTTAATTGTACTAACTTTAAGACTTTTGTAACTTTACAAATGTCGTTTATGAACAGATTGAACAATTTTGGTCCCAATATTGATCCCTGGGCTACGCCACAATATACACTACCGTTCAAAAGTTTGGGGTCACCCAAACAATTTTGTGGAATAGCCTTCATTTCTAAGAACAAGAATAGACTGTCGAGTTTCAGATGAAAGTTCTCTTTTTCTGGCCATTTTGAGCGTTTAATTGACCCCACAAATGTGATGCTCCAGAAACTCAATCTGCTCAAAGGAAGGTCAGTTTTGTAGCTTCTGTAACGAGCTAAACTGTTTTCAGATGTGTGAACATGATTGCACAAGGGTTTTCTAATCATCAATTAGCCTTCTGAGCCAATGAGCAAACACATTGTACCATTAGAACACTGGAGTGATAGTTTCTGGAAATGGGCCTCTATACACCTATGTAGATATTGCACCAAAAACCAGACATTTGCAGCTAGAATAGTCATTTACCACATTAGCAATGTATAGAGTGTATTTCTTTAAAGTTAAGACTAGTTTAAAGTTATCTTCATTGAAAGTACAGTGCTTTTCCTTCAAAAATAAGGACATTTCAATGTGACCCCAAACTTTTGAACGGTAGTGTATATTTAGCGCTGTAGATGTGGGTTCTCCTTGCTTTATGTATTGCTTCCTGTTGATCAAGTAGCTTCTTACCCAATTCAAGACCAGCCCTCTGATACCATATACCAGGGGTCCCCAAACTACAGCCCGCAGGCTAGATACGGCCCGCCAGTGTCCAAAATATGGCCTGCCGGAAGTCCCAAGTTAAAAAAAATAAAACAAATATACTGTATATAAAGTATATATATATATATTTTTTTTCTGTATTATTATTTTTTTTAAATCTGTCCACATTTTTTTAACCCAATGTGGCCCTCGAGTCAAAAAGTTTGGGGACCACTGCCATATACCATTCTAATTGGTATATGGCAATTAGACATATGACAGGCATGGGCGATACGGCACATCTTGGTACTGATGTGATTCCAAGTAAATATAATGTCGGTATTCCGAACTGATTTACTTGAAATTAGTCAAGATCCTTTAAAGGTTTTTGTGATTTTGACTTTAATCTGTTGATGATCATTATCAGAATAAAACAGACAACACCAATTTTAGGCAAACAGAATACCTTAAAAGTGTATTTGTGAGCAGTTTTAAACAATATATAAATATATGAAACAATATATGAAGTGAAATTAATTATATATATATAGTGCTTTTCTCTAGTGACTCAAAGCGCTTTTACATAGTGAAACCCAATATTGGGAGCAGGTGGGTAAGGTGTCTTCCCCAAGGACACAACGGCAGTGACTAGGATGGCGGAAGTGGGGATCGAACGTGGAACCCTCAAGCTGCTGGCACGGCCACTCTACCAACCGAACTATACCGCCCTATACCGAGTGTTGGTCTCACGTTCACCTGCCGATATATATATATACATACACATATACGTATACATACATATACATTATACATGTACATATACATACACATACATATACAAACATGCATATACTGTACATACACTTCCACATACATATATATTCACATATACTTGCACATACGTATAAGTATACGTATACACATATATATATATATATATATATATATATATATATATATATATATATATATATATATATATATATATATATATACGTATACATACATACACATATACAAACATACATATACATACACAAATAAAAACATACATATACATACACTTCCACATACATATACATTCACATACATACACATATACGTATACATATACATACATATTCATATAGGTATACATATATACACATATACATACATATAGGTATACATATATACACATATACGTATACATACACTTCCACATACATACACATATATATACACATATACATCTATAATACACCTCACCTTTGCTTTGGAAACGTCGGCGGTATTTCCTCCGAGCTTCAGCCATATCTGCCGTATACGTATGTGTCATTCAACACGTAAGTCGATGCATCGTCACAAAAGTTATGGAAATATATGAAGGTTGAAAAGTGTCTTAGTACTGCTTTAATGCTTCAGTCACACGCAGGATTCTCACAGGAATGAGGCAAAAATATAACCTTACCTGCTGTATCCCTTAGGTCTGGCGCCCCTGCTGGTAGCCTGGCAAATCTCCGTGTTGTTCCACGAACTTGCAACATGTACAGTGTTCATTTGTTGCCACAAAAACACGCTGGTTCTTTGGCGGCGTGACGTATTGCGTGTTTGTAGGCGTAAACAAAACCAGTCACCTTGTCCACCAATCAAGCAAATCAACCATGGAATGTTCATTTACAAACAAAACAACAACAAAAAACGCCATTATGACGGTTTATCTATTCTGTTATTTTTCCACTTTCCTCACCGGGAAGGTCGCCGTCTAATAACGCCTACGGAAGCCGAGGAAGCTAGCCTAGTGAGCTACATTAGCATTAGCATATTAGCACTAGCTACACAAACACACACAGGAACCTCCCAATGGCTGCCCAGTGAAAGTCCAACTTGTTGCGCTGTCAAGTTTTCCGCCAGGAGGAGAGAAGCAAAAAAAGGGGATACATTGACGGGAGGTGAGTTTATTATTACTCAGCTTTGACAGTTCGATGTTGTCGCCCGGGCAAGCTAACTAGCTAATGTTAGCCAACCAATATTGTGTTTCTGTGCCACATATTTCTTTTTTTTTTCTCCACTTATTGAACTGTTGCTGGTGCTCCTTATTGTTCGTGTCATCCTTAGTTGAACATAGTTCAGTCATTCGTACCCAGTAGTGTCACCATCTCACAATCCACTTTACTTTTTTTTTTTTTTTCCATTTAATTTTTATTGACATCCAGCATCAGACATTCCTATCCATTACATCATAGTTACATACATCATATATTTGTTGTCTGCCCCAAATGTCAAAATATTTTTTTGTTTATATCCCAGCGATGCCACTCCCACCACCCCCCTAAAAGAAAGAAACAGCAAGAAAACAAAATAATATTTACAGGTAAATCAATTGAATAAAGAAAAACAAGTAAAAAATAAAATAAAAAATGAATTACTAATAATAATAATAATAATCAGAAATCAAATAAAATCCATCCATCCATTTTCTTCCGCTTATCCAAGGTCGGGTCGCGGGGGCAGCAGCCTAAGCAGGGAAGCCCAGACTTCCCTCTCCCCAGCCACTTCGTCCATCTCCTCCCGAGGGATCTTCCCCGTGGCCTCCTGCCGGTCGGACGTGCCCTAAACACCTCCCTAAGGAGGCGTTCGGGTGGCATCCTGAGCAGATGCCCGAACCACCTCATCTGGCTCCTCTAAATGTGGAGGAGCGGTGGCTTTACTCTTGAGTTCCCCCGGATGACAGAGCTTCTCACCCTATCTCTAAGGGAGAGACCCGCCACCCGGCGGAGGAAACTCATTTCGGCCGCTTCTACCCGAGATCTTGTCCTTTCGGTCATAACCCAAAGCTCATGACCATAGGTGAGGATGAGAATGTAGATCGACCGGTAAATTGAGAGCTTTGCCTTCCGGCTCAGCTCCTTCTTCACCACAACGGATCGATGCAGCGTCCGCATTACTGAAGACGCCGCACCGATCCGCCTGTCGATCTCATGATCCGCTCTTCCCTCATTCCTGAACAAGACTCCGAGGTACTTGAACTCCTCCACTTGGGGCAGGGTCTCCTCCCCAACCTGTAGATGGCACTCCACCCTTTCCCGGGAAAGAACCATGGACTCGGACTTGGAGGTGCTGATTCTCATCCCAGTCGCTTCACACTCTGCTGCGAACCTATCCAGTTAGAGCTGAAGATCCTGGCCAGTTGAAGCCATCAAGACCACAATAATTTAAAAAAATATATAGACCGCGACCCTGAAAGGGATAAACGGTAGAAAATGGATGGATGGATATAGACATATAGGGAGCAATCATAACTCGAGAAATCTAAATCAGGTTTATGGGGCGTGACATAATTGACCCAGTTTTCCCAGTATGAAGTAAATTTCTCCAATTTATAATTAATAAAAGCAGTTATCTTTTCCATTTTATATATGTCCATTGTGATTTCCATCCATTGCTTCAAAGTTGGGCTCTCCTGCGATATCCATTTCCTAGTAATGGTCTTTTTACAGGCCACTAGTAGGATATTCATAAAGTGTTTATCTTTTTTCTGCCAATCCCGAGGTACATGTCCGAAAAACAAAGTCTTACTTTCAAGGGGTATTTCACATTTGAAAATATCCTGTAGGGCTTGGTCTATCTCTTTCCAATAGTCCTATAAGGCGGAGCAGTCCCAGAAAAGTTAAGTTATAGTACCGATGATTTTCACACACACACTAGGAGTGGCGAAATTATTCTCTGGATTTGACCCATCACCCTTGAGCACCCACTGGGAGGTGAGGGGAGCAGTGGGCAGCAGCGGTGGCTGCGCCCGGGAATCATTTTTGGTGATTTAACCCCCAATTCTAACCCTTGATGCTGAGTGCAGAGCAGGGAGGGAATGGGTCCCATTTTTATAGTCTTTGGTATGACTCGGCCGGGGTTTGAACTCACAACCTACCGATCTCAGGGCGGACACCCAGAAAACATGGTAGTGGTTTGCATTTAAGTTCCCACAATTTCTCCCTACAATCCACTTTACATGATACATTCTGTCAACTGTTAAAAAACTAAACCGCGTCAAACAATTTATTCTTCGATGTAACCTAATTGTGTATTAAGTTAGTTGACAATTCTATTGACAGAAATGACTGCAAACTGTGGTTGGTGTTCAAAGTGCGGCTCCTGGTCATATTTAAGGCCATGTCCACACGAACACAGATACTTAATAAACGCATACTTATCTCTGCGTTTAGGCCTCTTGACCACACGCAGACGCATACTTTTGTCTTTAAAAGCGCCGACTTTTGCAAACGCTGGCCAAAGTGTAGAGTTCCAAAATTCTCCGCTTAGCGCAGGGGTGTCCAGCGTACGGCCCGACGGCTGGATCAGGCCCGCAAAAAGGTCTTATCCGGCCTGCGGGATGAGATTGCTAAGTATAAAAATTAACCTGACATTTTTTAATGAAAGAAACTGCTGTTCTAAATGTGTCCACTAGATGTCGCAATAGCAATTCTTTGTATCTTTGTAGATGATGCTACATATGTACAAAATAAACCACATGATCTTAGTACATCAGTCGAGGAAAATGAGCAAACTACATAAATAACATCCTGTAATTAGATTTTGATAAAAAACATGTATCTTGAAAGATTGAAAATTAACACCAATGAGATGACTGATGAACATTATCACATAATTTATTCAGAAAATATAAATAACGACAAATAAAGAGAGAATACTATTAACCGCAACATGTAAGTGTAAAAAAACAAAACAACAACATTATGATTTGTACATTTTCAGAATGTGCTTGTTCTATTTTTAAACAAAGAAAACAATCTGAAGTTGTTTTTATTTTTAAGTTATCGTGCCATGATTTTACCAGTCTGGCCCACTTGGGAGTAGATTTTTCTCCATGTGGCCCCCGATCTGAAATGAGTTTGACACCCCTGGCTTAGCGTGTACACGGCACAAATGGAGACTTGTGATGACGTCCCTGTTGTGTGCTGTCATTTCTAGGCTCAACAACAATGCCTTGCTGCCTTTAAACACACTATAAGAGGACTTACTGTATGTTTGAACGTAAACGTGCTTCTATTTTCACTCGACATTAATAAGAAAGACATTAAGATGGGCTTTGAGACACTTCCGCCAGCGCTTATGACAGTCAGCTGTTTTGGATATGATGGCTGTGAAACCTCCACCTGATGGGACAACTTTGACAAGCAAGACTTACGTGTTTTGCTTCCATTTATAACATCTATATGCTCCCACTAGGATAAATCATGCAAAATAATAACATTGACCATCATTGCTATGCCGATGACACCCAAATCTATGTAGCGCTATCACCAAATGACTATCGCCCCATAGATCTTCTGTGCCTGTGCATTGAGAAAGTCAAACACTGGATGTGCCAAAATTTCCTACAACTAAATGAAGATAAAACTGAGATAATTGTTTTTGGTGCTAAAAAAGAAAGGTTTAAAGTCATCCAACACCTTCAATCACTGTCCCTGAAAACCTCAAATAAAGCCAGAAATCTTGGGGTTATTTTAAATTCTGATTTACATTTCGACAGTCACATCAAATCAGTAACAAAATCGGCCTACTATCACCTCAAAAATGTAACAAGACTTAGAGGGCTCATGTCAGCTCAACACTTAGAAAAACTTATACATGCCTTTATTACCAGTAGTCTAGACTATTGTAATGGTCTCCTTGCAGGTATTCCCAAAAAAACTGTCAGGCAGCTAAAGCTTGTTCAGAACGCTGCTGCTAGAGTTCTAACAAAGACCAAAAAATGTGAGCACATTACACCAATTCTTAAATCCTTACATTGGCTCCCTGTACATCAGAATTGATTTCAAAATCCTCCTGCTCACATATAAATCACTACACGGTCTA
The DNA here is from genome assembly GCF_033978785.1 of Entelurus aequoreus. NCBI lineage: Eukaryota > Metazoa > Chordata > Actinopteri > Syngnathiformes > Syngnathidae > Entelurus > Entelurus aequoreus. Next base: position 12,094,282 of record NC_084752.1, read on the forward strand.
GGGCCGAAGTATATTACTGATATGCTCCCACTATATAAGCCCTCTAGATCAGTGGTCCCCAACCACCGGGCCGATTGGTACCGGGCTGCACAAGAAATAAAAATAATAATAATTAAAAATATATATATATATATATATATTGTTTTTATTAAATCAACATAAAAAACACAATATATAGATTATATATCAATATAGATCAATACAGTCTGCAGGGATACAGTCCGTAAGCGCACATGATTGTATTTCTTTATGAAAAAAAAAAAAAAAAAAAAAGCTGATCCACCAAACTTGTGCACAGAGGATCACATAATGAGCAAATTAAAAAGAGAACATTATTTTGCTTGTTTGTCTTAATGTATATACATAATATATGCTGATTATTAGAATGGCCACAATACTGCGAGGAGGAGATGCAAATATAATCATTGAGGACCTAAAATGTTTTGAAACCACTGTTCACGTCTTTATTTAGCACGATAGAAATGTGCGTGCAAACTGGCACAGTTAGGCTCAAATGGCTGTGACAAAGGAGGGCATCGCACTGCAAAGACAGCTGATGAAGAGAGAATCCTGTGTGTGTCAATTTACACCGCCAGAAATAAAGAGATTAGACATATTGTCTACTCAGCAATATCATTTTATAATTTAATAGCTACTTGATGATTTAATAATCAAAATCAGAATCAGAGTCAGCTTTATTGGGCAAGTATGTTTAGCACACAAGGAATTTGACTTGGTAGGCTGTGCTCTCTCGTTCAATGTAAAAAAACTAAACAATATTAACGCTTAACTAAAAATACTAACAAGTACTTAAATTACTAATATGTACAAGGCTAATAAATAATAGTGCATTGGTGAATAGAGCAAAGCAAAACGATGATGAGGAGAATATGAGTTGGTACATTCACAGTGACAGATTAGTTCCAGAGTTATTTCACAGCATTCATCAGATGCCTGAAAGAAGAAACTATTCTTATGATGAGTTGTTTTGGCATACTGTAATTTGTAACGCCTGCCGAGGGGGAGTAGTTTGAACCGTTTGTAACCAGGGTGTGAGGGTTTTGCTGTGATGCTACCAGTAACCTGCCCGGTTCCTGACTCTGGACCGGGATAAGTCCTGGATGGGGGAAAGGTCAACACCGATTTTTTTTCTTCTGCAGTCCTAATCGTCTGTTACAGTCTGTGTCTGTCCAACTTGGTCACAGAGCCAAACCACATGGGGGTGCACAGGATAGACTGAATGATGGATGTGTAAAACATGATCAGCAGCTCCTGAGACAAATTTACCTTCTTGAGCTGACGCAGGAAGTCCATATGTGTCTATATGGCAGGTCCCGTGAGATTGTGGATCCCAAGAACCTGAAAGAGTCCACAGTAGACACTGTGCTGTTCAGAATGTTGAGCGGGGTGGAAGTGAGGGGGGCTTCTCCTGAAGTCCGCTGTCATCTCCAAAGTCTTGAGCGGGTTCAGCTCCAGATGGTTCTGACTGCACTAGAGAGCCAGCTGTTCCACCTCCCATCTGTAGGCAGACTCATCACCATCCTGTATGAGACTGATGAGGGTGGTGTTGTCCGCGAACTTCAAGAGTTTCACAAAAAGGCCCCCTGAGGTGCAATCATTGGTGTAGAGCGGGGGTTGGCAACCCGCGGCTCTGGAGTCACTTGCTGTTCTTTAGCGCCGCCCTGGTGGCTCTCTGGAGCTTTTTCAAAAATGTATGAAAATGAAAAAGAAAAAAAAAAAGTTTTTGTTTTAATATGGTTTCTGTAGGAGGAAAAACATGACACAAACATTACTAATTGTTAGAGAGCCCACTGTTTTAATATGTTTGTTTATGCTTTACCGATGAGTATTTGGCGAGCGCCGTTTTGTTCTACTAGTTTCGGTGGTCCTTGAACTCACCATAGTTGTGTGGACTGTGACGCAACAATTTGTTTATGTGTTTAACTTTCTCCGTCGCTGCCACAGTAACACGTGTTTTGTGCCACTCCTTCTTTGTCACATTTTATCCACCAAACTTTTTATGCTGTGCTGGAATGCACAAAGGTGAGCTTTGTTGATGTTATTGACTTGTGTGGTGTGCTATCAGGCATATTTGGTCAGTGCATGACTGCAAGCTAATTGATGCTAACCTGCTATTTAGGCTAGCTGTATGTACATATAGCATCATTTTGCCTCATTTAGTATGTATGTAGGTATATTTATTCATCTGTGTATTTAATTTATTTATGCAAGTCTCATGACACATTATCTCTATGTAATATTGGCTGCATTTCTGTTTGTGTGCCATGTTGTTCCAAACATTACCCAGCTTGCCAAATATTGTAATAAATCCATTAGAAGAAGGCAGCCTGCCGTTTCGTTTAACCTGGACACACACATCTATAACTTTGACCATTCTAAGTCAGTAATTTCCAGGAGTTATCTCACCTTCTGAGTAGCCTGTGATTTACTAATGTTTTCCAATGTTGTAAAAAATGTGTAGAATAAATATTAGATTTCAACATTTCTGTCAACGAAGACACAGTCATTTTGATAATCGTCTAATGTACTATAGACACTTGCACCATCAATATAAGTCTTTTGTAAGGTTTAAAAATGTTTGTGGCTCCATACAGATTTGTTTTTTGTATTTTTGGTCTAATATGGCTCTTTCAACATTTTGGGTTACTGACCTCTGGTGTAGAGGGAGAAAAGCATTCGGGAAAGAACACACCCCTGGAGAGGGTGAAATGACGATTGTCCGGGTGCTGGATGTGATGGTCTGCAGCCTTACCGGCTGCCCCCTGTCAGTCAGGCCGGTGTTCTAACAAATCGAGCTGCTTTGTCAAAATGAGCTACCCAAAGCTACCAAAATTAATCATATTAAGTACTTTGTGTTGACTTACCTCGCGTTCCCTTGGTCACTCGCACTACAAATATTTTAAATTATATTTATTTTATTGTGTTTTCTGATCAGTAAGCATGTAGATACTTGCAGAGTAAGGAAATTCACATTGTATATTAACGGACAGCAAGCAAAGTATGTAGATAATAACAGCAGGAGGAAGTTCACATTGACACAAATAATGTTAGACTTACATTTTTGTTTTTATCACTGTTTAAACAGGAATAGCAACTGGTAGCCCTTTTGGACAATGCAGTTCGATTCGACAGAACAAGGGCACTGTGAGCTGGGTGAGTTTGCGGTACAGGATATTTAGCGTGATACTGTTAAATACACAGCTGAAGTCCATCAACAGGAACCTAGTGTAGGTCCCTAGGGAATAGAGGTAATGCAGGATGTGGTTCAGTCCCATGTTGACTGCATACCTCACTGACCTGTTTGCCCAATAGGCAAACTGCAGGGGTTCCAGCAGAGGGCCTGTAATGACCTTCAGGTGTCGCAGCACCTATCTCTTCCAGACCACAAACATCAGGGTTATGGGTCTGTAGTCATTGACTCCTGCGATGGCAGATTTTTTTTAGACTGGGATGATGGTGGAGCCTTTGAAGCTAAAATGCACTTCGCACAGCTGAAGTGAAGAGTTGAAGATCTGCGTGAAGATGGGGACCAGCTGCTCAGCACCGACTTTCAGGCAGGAGGGACTCACACAGTCTGGTCCTTGGAGCCTTTCTGATCTTTTGTTTGTGGGTAATCTGGCGCACATCCTTTCCATAGATCGTCAATGCAGGTGGGGGGTCAGAGGGAAAGGGAGGAAGGGTTTTAGGGGAAGCAGGTCGGGTAGAGACTGAGTGTTGGGGTGATGGTTGTGGGGCTGCACGATTTTGAGAAAAAAAAACTATTTACAATTATTCTCTCCAAAATTGCTATTCTATTTGGGATGCTTATATTTTATACATATAAATGCAGAGGGGGCTGGAGCCTATTTCAGCGGAATGCAGGGTACACCCTGGACAAGTCGCCACGTCATCGCAGGGCCAACACAGATACACAGACAACCATTCACACACTAAGGCCAATTTAGTGTTGCCAATCAGCCTATCCTCCGGTGCGTGTCTTTTGGAGGTGAGAGGAAACCCGAGTACGCATAAAACTGCAAAAGTAACGAGTTAAGGAAGACATGTTACTTTTAGACTGTCAGTCAACATATCCTTGTCACTCAAGGTGCCACACATTAGATCAATATGCAATAATTTAGCCTAAAAATATTTGGCTTCATGCAGATGGGCTCAGAGCTTTTGTCTACAACTCTACACCATGCTCTTAAACTGAAGACTTAATCAACAAAAACTATGCAGAGTGAGACCTCTTTCTCCCAGTTGAAGGGAGAGACGAATAAACATGAGGCCTAATAATTCTTCAGCCTCTTGCGGTTATGTAATCGCACTAATTCAAACCTTGGGGTCGATTTGACTTTGATTAATCGTGGAGCTCCAATGTAAACCAGGGCTTGTTGTTGTATGTGCAGAAGGTCCTGGGGCCTCATGTCCTAACAGTTGTGTGGCTTTTCTACTAAATATGAACGTATGATCAAATTCAGAAAATGGTGAACGAAACTAAAAATTCAGATGTATTGAAGAATTTGCACGCACAAATCTAAGCACATTTCTTTGTTACATTGCAATCTACTTGGAATCCACCGCAGACATGTGCGTGGCTTGGCACCCCCAGACCACGCCCCCTTATACAATACAGGCCAAAAGTTTGGACACACCGTCTCATTCAATGGGTTTTCTTTATTTTCATGACTATTTACATTGTAGATTGAATGAACACATGTGGTGTTATGTACTTAACAAAAAAGGGGAAATAACTGAAAACATGTTTTATATTCTAGTTTCTTCAAAATAGTCACCCTTTGCGCTGATTACTGTTTTGGACACTCTTGGCATTCTCTCGATGAGCTTCAGGAGGTAGTCACCTGAAAGGGTTTTCACTTCACAGGTGTCATAGTTTTGATGCCTTCAGTGACAATCTACAATGTAATTAGTCATGAAAATAAAGAAAATGTATTGAAATGAGAAGGTGTGTCCAAACTTTTGGCCTGTACTGTACATATACAAATAATATTGAAAATAGCAATGTGTTTCAGCTCGGCATGGTCTGATTAATCACGAGTCAGTAGGAGGTGCTTCTGTTTCGGGTTTCGAGTGATGTCAGATCGATTGTCAGCTTGTCATTGCTGTGTCTCTGAGAACTGAACACAGGCGGAAATAAAAAAGAAAAAAAGAAATGGTTGTGTCAGGAATAAAGTGAAGAAGAAGATAGATGTGCAAGACCAAAACTGACTAAGGGAAATTAGTGCTGCACCCCGTTTGAAAAGATAGTCGCTATAATACGTAAAACTATAAAAGTTGTAAAATATGAAATGTAAAATCGTTTTTGTAACTTACAACAAAATATGTTTATACATTGCTCAAATGAGTCAGATTAAAGTTAATGTAGAAAACAGATAGATGGATTTGTTTGAAATCTTTTAAATGTAAGCATGCCAGCATATCCAGAAGGACATGCTGGCATGGTCAGCAGCAGGAAGCATGAAGTGCTCTAAAACTTGCTGGTAGACGGCTGCGTTGACCCTGGATCTCAGGAAACAGAGTGGACCGACACCAGCAGATGACATGGCACCCCAAACCATCACTGATGGTGGAAACTTTACACTAGACTTCAGGCAACGTGGATCCTGTGCCTCTCCTGTCTTCCTCCAGACTCTGGGACCTCGAGTTCCAAAGGAAATGCAAAATTTGCTTTCGTTTCCACCATCAGTGATGGTTTGGGGTGCCATGTCATCTGCTGGTGTCGGTCCACTCTGTTTCCTGAGATCCAGGGTCAACGCAGCCGTCTACCAGCAAGTTTTAGAGCACTTCATGCTTCCTGCTGCTGACCTGCTCTATGGAGATGGAGATTTCAAGGTCCAACAGGACTTGGCGCCTGCACACAGCGCAAAATCTACCCGTGCCTGGTTTACGGACCATGGTATTTCTGTTCTAAATTGGCCCGCCAACTCCCCTGACCTTAGCCCCATAGAAAATCTGTGGGGTATTGTGAAAAGGAAGATGCAGAATGCCAGACCCAAAAACGCAGAAGAGCTGAAGGCCACTACCAGAGCAACCTGGGCTCTCATAACACCTGAGCAGTGCCAGAAACTGATCGACTCCATGCCACGCCGCATTAACGCAGTAATTGAGGCAAAAGGAGCTCCAACCAAGTATTGAGTATTGTACATGCTCATATTTTTCATTTTCATACTTTTCAGTTGGCCAACATTTCTAAAAATCCCTTTTTTGTATTAGCCTTAAGTAATATTCTAATTTTGTGACACACGGAATTTTGGATTTTCATTTGTTGCCACTTCAAATCATCAAAATTAAATGAAATAAACATTTGAATGCATCAGTCTGTGTGCAATGAATAAATATAATGTACAAGTTACACCTTTTGAATGCAATTACTGAAATAAATCAAGTTTTTCAAAATATTCAAATTTACTGGCTTTTACCTGTATATATATATATATATATATATATATATATATATATATATATATATATATATATATATATATATATATATATATATGTATATGTACATGGTGTGTGTACGTGTATATATAAGTGTGTATATATATGTGTGTGTGCGTATATATATATATACATATATATCTTACCATCCAAAAATCGCTGCCGTTGTGTCCTTGGGCGGGACACTTCACCCTTGCCCCCGGTGCCACTCACACCGGTGAATTGAATGATGAATGATAGGTGGTGGTCGGAGGGGCCGTTGGCGCAAATTGCAGCCACGCTTCCGTCAGTCTACCCCAGGGCAGCTGTGGCTATGAAAGTAGCTTACCACCACCAGGTGTGAATGAATGATGGGTTCTACATGTAAAGCGACTTTGGGTACTTAGAAAAGCGCTATATAAATCTCAGGTATTATTATTATTATATGTGTGTATATATATGTGTGTGTGTGTGTGTGTGTATATATATATATATATATATATATATATATATATATATATATATATATATATATATATATATATATATATATATATATATATATATATATATATATATATATATATATATATATATATATATATATATCTATACAGTATATATGTGTATATATATATATATATATATATTTATTTATATCTATACAGTATATATGTGTATATATATATATATATGTATATATATATATGTGTGTATATATATGTATGTATATATATATGTATATGTACATGGTGTGTGTACGTGTATATATAAGTGTGTATATATATATGTGTGTGCGTATATATATGTGTACATATACGTATGTGTGTGTGTATACAGTATATATATATATATATATATATATATATATATATATTTATATATATATATATATATATATATATATATATATATATATATATATATATATACATGGTGTGTGTATGTGCATATATAAGTGTGTATACATATATGTGTGTGTATATATATATATGTGTACATATACGTGTGTGTGTGTGTATACAGTATATATATATATATATATATATATATATATATATATATATATATATATATATATATATGTATATGTACATGGTGTGTGTACGTGTATATATAAGTGTGTATATATATGTGTGTGTGTTTATGTATATATACGTGTACATATACGTGTGTGTATGTTTGTGTGTGTGTGTGTATACTGTATATATGTACATGGTATATCATGGACTAAGTGGAACACTTAAAATTTGTGAAGTTTTTTGGGGGGGCTGGACAATTAATCGAATTAGATTTTTATTTCCGTTATGGCTTCTCACGATCATGAAAATATAATAATAGAAAACAATTATTGATAGGCCACGCCGAGCTCGACTGTACGGAAATCGGGGCAGTGAAACAAGGCGACCAGCTGTGTCTGCCCAGAAAAAGTGTGTTTATGCCGACCGGTGAGGTGGCCAGTGTGATCATGGAGCACATCGACTTGGATGTACCCAACACTTTTCATGTAACTGTCCCTTAAAGCTGGTATGATTCAGAACCATATTGTTAAAGGCTGTTGTGATAGTATTTTCTGTTAAAGGTCTGTATAATCATGTCTTTTGTGATCATTGTTTGAAGGGAGCCTCGGTGTGTCCTGCTTGTCAATTCAAAAATAAATAGCCTGACTTGATGAACTTGTATGCTTGTTGTGTCATCTTTGTGTTAGCGTCAGTCGAGGGCATCGCAGGGCACAAGGCAGGGCGTTGTGTCTTTTCCAGATGGCCGTGTAACCTCGCGACAAAGGGGCTGTTGTTGAAAAATCATGTGACTGTCTGTGTGTGTGTGCGTGTGTGTGTGTGTGTGTGTGTGTGTTGGTTCCACCCCTGTCATGTGATGAGGGGCAGGGCTGTCAGGAGTAGTGAGCAGCTCCTTCCTCCTCCTGGGAGCATGCACACAGCACATGCAATGTGTGGAGATGGAAGGATACATGGCAGATACAGGAAGGTTGGGAGATTTACACACACTCTGGGAAGGACAGAAGAGGGAATACAGAGGATGTCCTGATCTAGTTTGTAAGTACAAATGCATGGCTGATTTCTATTTATTTTGTTATCTTGACGTGATCCTCAAGATTGGAGGAGTATCAGCCTGTATTGGTAAACTGCCTTGAACAAGACGCATGGAAAACAATGTAAAACGTGGCGTAGTGAAGCGAGTGTGGCCATTTTTGGACTCCTACAATAATGTATTTCCTCGTATTGAGCAGTAGGACAGTGTAGAAATTAATATTTGTGATATTAGGTTGAAATGCTGAAAACATACTTTTTGTTTGGACTGACAAAAAACAAGGTATAGCAGCCTCGTGCTTTCAGTTGTCAAGCAGGTTCTATAGTGCTTGAATCAATGAAACCTGCAAGTCCAGCCAGAATTACTGGTCTTCCATTGGTCCATGTGTTTGTTTTGTGTGTCCCTGTGCTGTACATGTTTAATATTCCATATAATGAGCAAATACACTAGATCAGTCATGGGTTACTTTACTGATCTAAGTGCTGTGAATGTCAATGTAATGAAAATCTAGCTAGCAAATACATAAACTCAAACGCACATCAACAAAGTGTTGTTTGTATAAAAAGTTTACCACCCACGCTGATGTAGTCCGTCCCCTTATGATTCATCAGTGGGACAAGTAGGAAAAGTTACAGAAAGTTAACAGCCTCCTGTTAAGAATGACGGCGGAACCACCAAAGTCAAACGGCCCAATAGTTACAAATTCATCATACGTGTTTAATCAGTCTTGTGGAACTTCAGCTCACTAAGAAATTAACTGAATAGCCCCCAAAAATTTTTTTTTTGTGATGTCCTCACAGACGTGTTCCAGGCCAAGATATGTATGGTCAACCATAGAAACGAAAATGAAACTTTGACAGCATGTGGCTGTTTAGTACAGTATGAGCAATGCAGTTTATTAAATAGAAATCACATGGAAAAATAACACCAAGTGGATGCTAGTATAAATATATTCTCTATAGACTACACATTGCTTATTACTTCCAGCAATAGAATGGAAGTCAACCAGTTTATGTTGACAACCAGTGTGTGTCGACCGACTCATGGAATCTTGGTCCACCATGTTTTAATTACTAAAAAAGGCCCATTCAGGTCGACATACACACTTGACCACTTTTGTAGATTTAACATTTTAGAGCCCAATGAGTTCTTTCTATTAAAAATTTCTCCATTTATGTCGACAAGTGCTGTAATATAAACTTCATTATTATCACACACATTTTTGCAAAAACAGATTGTGTTTTTTAACACTTAACACAAGCAAACAAAGAAGTGTTAAAAGGGCAACATGAAAGAAAGTACCACTTACCTCCAAAGCTTTGGTGCATAAAGATTAAAGATCCTTTCTTATTTCACTGTAGCCGTTCTTTCATCCCCCTTTACACAATTACAACAAAATGAAACCACGATTGGAGTAAAACATGTCAATAAACTACCGTAGGTTCAAAACTCCTTTATCTCTCATTCTTCTTATGTTTCTGGCTAAAGTCAGAAGTAAATGTGCAAGAAATGGTTGATTTTGGTTACAATGACCACAGCTTGCAGTATGTTGACAATAACTTACCCCTGATTTCCACAGGATGCGAAACGACTGCAAACATCATTGTCATGGCGGCGGACTCTTTCCGTTTTTATTCAAGTCAGTGTGGTCGTTTCCACCGCCTGCGGAATGGCATCTGAGTGACGTTGCGCATCCCTGTGTTAATTATACGCAGGGCTTCTACTTTTGCCGGTCGCCCCAACACGAGGGTTCAATTTAGCTAAAATCTGGAAGTCAACTGAACTGCGATGGGGATTGCTGAACGGCAGATGGTGTTGCCGTTCCGTGGCGGTTACGTTTAGCTGGCATTCCGCATCCTGTGGAAATCAGGGGTTATAACGACGTGAGTCAACCAGTCCGAGTAGTGTCAACTTAAACAGGTTCCACTGTATTTATGAAATAGGTGACATTATTGCTCCGCAAAGAACTTCCGGTTTTTTTGCATTATTTGCGTCTTCAAATCGGGAGTAGTTTTACTTTGTTTTACTATACAGTGACTAACTTCTCTTTATACTTACACTATGTTACTTAAACATCTATTGTCGACTTTGATGGTAGTCATTTAAGCTATGAACAAAAAGAATGTGCTTAACATTGTTTGTAATGGAAAACAATGCATTCTGGCGTGTAACGTACAAGTCATGCAATCCAGTGCGATTGCTCATGATCCAACTATGAATGATAACTGCCACCTTGCACAGTATAAACATACAGAATGACTAAAAATATTCCAGAAAGTTGGAAAAATTGTAGTTACAAGAATCGTAAAGGCATGGCGTGTAACGTACAAGTCATGCAATCCAGTGCGATTGCTCATGATCCAACTATGAATGATAACTGCCACCTTGCACAGTATAAATATACAGAATGACTAAAAATATTCCAGAAAGTTGGAAAAATTGTAGTTACAAGAATCATAAAGGCACTCAGTTAATTGTACTGGGCTTACACCCATTTTAAACCTATAACCCGGCACATTTAGTGATCAAACTAATCCAATCTAATGAATTGTGTTGCACGGATGAAAACCATTGTACTTGATTGTCCTTCATTTGCACCACGGATGACTATGCATGTCAGCTGTATATTTGAAATAAAGGAAGATGTTTGGGTATGAGCGTATAACATGTTAATCTCATGGTGAACAGCTAGCATAACGTGGAGGTTAGGCCTATGTCGTTTTGTCGTACTGTACAAGGTTTGTACGTTCTGTTTAACAGTAGGAATGGCAATGTTATAACCATAAAGAACCACTTTATGCTAAATACCTCAAATTTGGTCTCATCTGACTGCATCACAGTCTCCCAAGCCTTGTCTGCCAAGCATCGTCTGAGTCAATAAGGTGTTGATTGTCAAACTTCAGAAGGGTCTGTACTAGGGTTGTGCTTTGGGCGTGGTCAAAATGATGTCATAATGATGTCATTATATAATTTGCTTAACAGTCGATAATGCCTATATTTTCTTTTTAAAAAGGCTAAAAAATTTACATATACTAAAAAACAAATCTGCATTATCAGTAATGAGTATTAACAGATTTGTTCTTATCGTTTTGCTCTATCTTTATAATTGTTACTATTGCACAATGTTACACAGGCCGTATTAAAGTTGCGGGTGCTGGACCTTCAAATAGGGGAAGCTCATTTTCAGCATACTCTCTAAACACAAGTACAGTCTCCTATTACAGATACCGCATTTTCCGAACCATTGGGCGCACCGGATTATAAGGCGCACTGCCGACGAATGGTCTATTTTTGATCTTTTTTCATATATTAGGCATACTCACAAACGCCGCGTGCAACAACAAGGCAACAAATATGACTGTAGACTCAAAGTTAAATCTACCCTTACCCGAGCAGAAAGGATGCATGATTTATCCGGGAGAGTGTTGATACCAATTTTCTTGACCCAGATACAGACAAAAAAGTTGTCTGTATCTCCATGGTTTTCTAAGTTTACATCTGTTTTGTCATGTAAAATGACGTATGGACCACAAGATGTCTTGGAACGCGACCGACGGATTATCCTTTAGATCAGTCAACACATTTTTTTTTATATATTCCCTTGCATAGTGAGTTGTTTTTTTTGCACGTCTCTGCTTTTAATGGTAAGATCTAGGCCCCTTGTGTGCTCAGTTCACACTCTGTTTGCTGCACAATAGCCATATTGGTTTGGTGCCCCACCACTTGGTTTACTTCTGTTCAAAGCAGTTGACTGGATACAGATTATATCATAGCCGCCACACCTTGAAAACAAATTAAAGTAATATAATGTATTTTAGCCCCCAGAAGATGTCACCCAAAGTTAAAGTTAAGTTAAAGTACCAATGATTGTCACACACACACTAGGTGTGGTGAAATTTGTCCTCTGCATTTGACCCATCCCCTTGATCACCCCCTGGGAGGTGAGGGGAGCAGTGGGCAGCAGCGGTGCCGCGCCCGGGAATCATTTTTGGTGATTTAACCCCCAATTCCAACCCTTGATGCTGAGTGCCAAGCAGGGCGGTAATGGGTCCCATTTTTATAGTCTTTGGTATGACTCGGCCGGGGTTTGAACTCACAACCTACCGATCTCAGGGCGGACACTCTAACCACTGAGATCGGTAGGTTGTGAGTTCAAACCCCGGCCGAGTCCAACACTATTTTTAATTTTCATTGCCAATCTTATGCTAACAAATTGTTTGGATCTGAAACCAAACTGCATGGCGTGGAGAGAGGGGGAGCTGCTGTTTAAGTCAGTGGTCCCCAACCACCGGGCCGTGGCCCGGTACCGGTCCGCAGACCGATTGGTACCGGGCCGCAAAAGAAATTTATTTTTTTTCTTTATTAAATCAACATAAAAACCACAATATATACATTTTATATCAATATAGATCAATACAGTCTGCAGGGATACAGTCCGTAAGCACACCTGATTGTATTTCCTTATGAAAAAATAAATAAAAAAATAAAAATAGCTGTGCAAATAATACAAAATGTATCAAACTCAGATAAAAAATACATTTGCAGGCAGGCACTTTTTAATTCCCAGCTCTTGTCTTGTTCTAAAACACCAATGAAAATGAAATGTAGCATTTAGACAGGCTGTACTGTAGCAAAAGTCATCACATGTGTGCCACAATCATGTGTGTTCTTAACAATTTATTCCACGTCTTCCAGTTTTGATTTGGGTTTACATGGTAAACAACTCAAATTAATGTTTTGGGCATTGTTTTATCCAGACGCATACATGTGTCTAAATGTGGCCAAGTACACGCATTGTGAGTTTCCTGGATGTCGTCTACATCGCTAAAAGTGTGTTTATAGGAATTTTCGACCATTCTTCCAAAAGCGCATTGGTGAGGTCACACACTGATGTTGGTGGAGAAGGCCTGGCTCTCAGTCTCTGTTCTAATTCATCCCAAAGGTGTTCTATCGGGTTCAGGTCAGGACTCTATGCAGGCCAGTCAAGTTCATCCACACCAGACTCTGTCATCCATGTCTTTATGGACCTTGCTTTGTGCACTGGTGCACAGTCATGTTGGAAGAGGAAGGGGCCCACTCCAAACTGTTCACACAAGGTTGGGAGCATGGAATCCTCTAAAACGTTTTGGTATCCTGAACCATTCAAAGTTCCTTTCACTGAAAACAACCCCACACCATAATTCCTCCTCCACCAAATTTCACACTCTGCACAATACAGTCCGAAATGTACCGTTCTCCTGGCAACCTCCAAACCCAGACTCGTCCATCAGATTGCCAGGTGGAAAAGCGTGATTCATCACTCCAGAGAAGGCGACTCCGCTGCTCTAGAGTCCAGTGGTGACGTGCTTTACACCCCTGCATCCCACGCTTTGCATTGGACTTGGTGATGTATGGTTTAGATGCAGCTGCTCGGCCATGGAACCCCATTCCATGAAGCTCTCTGCGTACTGTACGTGGGCTAATTGGAAGGTCACATGAAGTTTGGAGCTCTGTAGCAACTGACTGTGCAGAAAGTCGCCGACCTCCTTGCACTATGCACTTCAGCATCCGCTGACCCGTCTCTGTCAGTTTACGTGGCCTACCACTTTGTGGCTGAGTTGCGGTTGTTCCCAAACTCTTCTATTTTCTTTTAACAAAGCCGACAGTTGACTTTGGATTATTTAGGAGCGAGGAAATTTCACGACTGCATTTGTTGCACAGGTGGCATCCTATGACAGTTCCACGCTGGAAATCACTGAGAGCGGTCCATTCTTTCAGAAATGTTTGTAGAAACAGTCTCCATGCCTAAGTGCTTGATTTTATACACCTGTGGCCGGGCCAAGTGATTAGGACACCTGATTCTGATCATTTGGATGGGTGGCCAAATACTTTTGGCAATATAATGTAAATCGCCCGCTTGAAAATTCCCTCTTTTCTTCTCCGAATCTCTTGTCGTCATTTGGGATGTGCGCTGTTGTGATTTAGCTTCCTGGTGCGATGACTCGACCTATCTTGCCTATGATTGACCTGTCCGTAATATTTTGCCCTAATCTTAACCAATCGTGACTCATCATATTAAACCAGCCAACCAATCATGGATATTTTTATACGTAAACCAACCAACCATCATTGATGTTTCCCGTATATTTTGTCCCCTGCCTGTTACACTAGTCCCGGTGTTTTGAGCGGATCTTATGGGGTTCATTCTGTCAATCGAGACACCGACTAGTGGTGGGGAATATCGTAACTCCAATTTTTGCTCACAGTTTAAAGCATAACAACTAATTTGAGAGGCAGCTTGTTCCTCAAAACACTCATAAATCGAGGTACACCTGTACACACATTTTTTATTCATTTGTTATGCTGATGCATGTGAAGAAAGCTTGCTTCTATGATCGATCTATGAAAGTGTAAACACGCATGAGGGATGTAGTTTCCAAGCACATAGTCCCATCCATCCATTTTCTACCGCTTCCCTTTTGGGGTCGCGGGGGGGTGCTGGAGCCTATCTCAGCTGCATTCGAGCGGAAGGCGGGGTACACCCTGGACAAGCACATAGTCTACATGTGTTAATCCAACCTTCTAAAAGTCGAACATTTAAGGCAGGGTTTGGCAACCAAAAAAGTTGAAAGAGCCATAATGGACAAAAATAAAAATAAAAAATCTGTCCGGAGCCGCAAAAAATTAAAAGCCAATTATAAGTGTTATAATGGAGGCAACACATGATGTAAGTGTCCATATTATCTATATTAGCCTACTATCAAAGGCTGACGCAGGTCTTTGTTGACAGAAATGTTGTATTGTCATTTTTATTCTACACATTTTTGCAACATTGGAAATCATTAGTAAAATACAGGTTTCTCACAGGATGAGATAACTTCTGGAAATTACTGGCTCAGAATGGCCAAAAGATGTGTGTGTCCAAGTTAAAGAAAACGGCAGGCTGTCTTCTTCTAATGGATTTATTACAATATTTGCAAGCTGGGTAACATTTGCTGTGGTCTGGAACAACATGGCTCACAAACAACTATGAGAAATGCAGCCAATATTACATACAGATGATGTGTCACGAGACAAGCAAATATAAATTAAATACATAGAGGACATATGTAAAGGAATTTAAATTAGCTCAAATATACCTACAAACAAGGCATAATGATGCAAAATGTACATACAGCTAGTTTATCCAAGCACTCCAGCAAATCAATAAAATCAACAAAGTTCACCTTTGAGCATTCACGCACAGCATAAAACGTTTGGTGGACAAAATGACACAAAGAAGGAGTGGCATAAAACACGTCTTTCTGTGGCAGCTTCGGAGAAAGTTGTACATGTAAACAAACTACGATGAGTTCACAGATCGCTGAAATTAGTAGGACAAAACGGTGCTTGCCAAATACTCTCATCAGTGGGATTTCTAATAATTAGGAATGTTTGTGTCGTCTTTATTTTCCTCCAGAAAATATATTAAAACTAAAACATGTTTTTTTCTTGATCTTTTTGCATTTTCACACATCTCTGAAAGAGGTCCAAGGAGCCACTAGGGCGGCGCTAAAGAGCCACATGCGGCTCTAGAGCCGCGGGTCGCCGACCCCTGATTTAAGGTGTTAACATGCATTTCATAAGCATCTTTTAAAAATGAATGATGACTCTTGTACTTGTTCTGACATTCTCATTGTATTAATTTGTTTTCTTTTCTTCCCAGGGCTTGTATTTCACTACAGCAGTACAAGCCACCAGGCAGAGGGGCTGTGGAGAGTCACATGACTGCTTATCAATGAGGAACATGAATCATGACCTCCGTGATTTTGGTTGACACTGGTGGGACTGTGGTGGAGTATGTCACAGCTGTGGAAGACCCCCAGCAGGTTGGTTGCTCAGCACAAGAAAACAATAAAACTGCAGTCCAAAACATCAACATGATTTTCCTTAGTGTGTCCTTTTTTTGACTGCGACTGCATGTCCAAGCAGGAGGGGGAGTGTGATGTGGACCTCGAGCCAGAGGGACAAGTGGAGGACGAGTGGGAAGTTGAAGACGTCTATGAAGAGGCAGAGGACGGGAGAGAGGTTGAAAACTGCCCAACCGTTATTGTGGAGGAGGTACCTGGTGTCGGCTTAGCTGAGGCGATGGTGTACAGTGACGAAGCCAACGTCATGCAGGAAGTGGAAAATGAGCAGGATGTGGAGTCAGAAAAGGGGGCAGGTGAGATAGTAATGCTTAAATACCGTATTTTCCAGACTATAAGGCGCACTTAAAATCCTTTTTTCCTCAAAACTCAACAGTGCGCCTTATTACCTGGTGCGCCTAATGTACGCGATCATTCTGGTTTTGCTTACCGACCTCGAAGCAATTTTATTTGGTACATGTGACCAGTAGATGGCAGTCAAACATAAGAGATACATGTAGACTGCAATATGGTGGCAATATGACTCAAGTAAACAATATAAAGTTTACTAATATAGTTTACAGTACATGTTCCATTGAAAATATAGAACATTACACACCGCGCTCAAAAATCTATCAAAATGTTTTAGTACGACCTTGTACTGTGCTTCAACATACAAGTATTATTATGGTGTGTATAAGGTAAGACATATTATCTGGCGTTTTGTTTCGCAATGTTATGCGAAAGCAACTTTTCTTACCTTCTGGTACCTGCTGATCTGTATTTGGGATCTGCATAAGTCCTGAAAAATTGCATGCGTCCGCCTTTGTAGTCCGTGTCGACACTGTAGTCGATAAGCTTCTTCTTTTTTTTCTATCTTCTGGTTATGGGACATTCATCCTCCGCTGTTGCCATTTCTAATATAAAGTACTGTAAAGTTCTTACTTACATCTGTCAGTAAACTCGCCATGAAAGCGCTAAAACATACCGGTGTAGTGAGTTTACATTATACACCCAAGGAACTTTAGTTATTAGAGTGTTCCGGTCGGACGGTTTTTCATTGGACACGTTTACGGAGGATGAAGAGATGCTGCTCCGTTATTGATTTAATTAAAGTCTGAATGTCATTAAAACAGTTAGCTCCATCTTTTGACACTTCTTCCACTCCCGTCCTTGCACGCTACACCGCTACAACAAAGATGACGGAGAAAAGACGCTGTCGAAGGTGAGCCACGTAAATAAGACCGCCCACAAAACGGCGCATCTTCAAGCGACTGTCAGAAAACGGCTTGAAGATGATCTGTACAACATAATCTATGCAACACTTTGACCAAAGAACCACCATCACATGTTATGTAGACCACAAGGAAGTGTTTTCCATTTAGAAAAAAATAATAATAATATGACTCCTTTAATGCGCCTTATATATGAAAAAAGATCGAAAATAGACCATTCATCGGCAGTGCGCCTTATAATCCGGTGCGCCCTATGGTCCGGAAAATACTGTAATATAACCTGTCATTATTCACTATGATCATAAATCATTTGCTTTACCTTCACTTCACAGTGTAGAGTGGAGGCCCTTTCTCAGCGCTTATTATCCAATCCGTGCTACCAGTAAATGCCCATATTACTGAAAATCTGAAAAAGTTTTTTCCCACCAGAACCTCCTCTGTTTTCAGGTCAACTCTGTAGTGCTTTGCAAGTTCATTTGCAATTCTGTCATCTGTGTAACGTTTCCCTGTTTGCAAGTTGTTTGGTAGCTAACACTGTCCTTATATGTTTGGGCCATCTCATACTTACCAAAAATGACTAAAGCTTTCTTCCCATTCAAGTTTCAGCCAATTAGATTTATTCAGTGTTTGTTGTGTAATTCTAATACAGTGCCAATAAGTTGTGAGTGAAAAGATCTTTGCGCGTTCGCATCTTGTGAATCTCCTATTGCCCAACTTCTTTCTCATTATTCATCCTCTTTATAGCTAAAGTTGCCACAATTTGCCCTGTATCCTACTTAGAACACCCCGAGTTTACAAGTCATTTTTTTATGAAAGTGCAATAAAACGGACAAATGCAACAGTAACACTCTGAGCAGTGTAAAAGATTATATTTATACATCTCTATTTTACCTTATTGGATGATAGTGAATGAATGTGATTTACTTGCTGTGGCGAGGGAAAAGCTGAGAGTGGGGAGAAAATAATCCTTATTGGCTGAAGAACAGCATTAATAGTTCCAGCTTGTAGCCCCATTCCACATCTCTACTGAACAATAGTGGCACGCTGCTTTCGTCTTATTCACTTTGTCTGTTTACGTATTTCACTGTAAAAGCTTGTATCTCCAAATATGAGACTTTGAGGACGGAGGAGGGTTTTCAGACAATGGATTGTCCTTGGCACTATCCCTACCTATGACTCCTGATAGCCAACAGCAAGGCTGCAATCGAGCAGACGTGTGGCGCTATAAACACTTCCTGCTGCTTACTTTTAATGCACACCATGTAGTACAAACCCCAAAACCAGTGAAGTTGGCACGTTGTGTTAATGGTAAATAAAAACAGAATACAATGATTTGTAAATCCTTTTCAACTTATATTCAATTGAGTATACTGCAAAGACAAGATATTTAACGTTCGAACTGAGAAACTTTATTTTTTGCAAATATTAGCTCATTTGGAATTTGATGCCTGCAACATGTTTCAAAAAAGCTGGCACAAGTGGCAAAAAAGACTGAGAAAGTTGAGGAATGCTCATCAAACACTTATTTGGAACATCCCACAGCTGAACAGGCGAATTGGGAACAGGTGGGTGCCATGATTGGGTATAAAAGCAGCTTCCATGAAATGCTCAGTCATTCACAAACAAGGATGGGACGAGGGTCACCACTTTGTGAACAAATGCGTGAGCAAATTGTCGAACAGTTTAAGAACAACATTTCTCAACGAGCTATTGCAAAAAATTTAGGGATTTCACCATCTACGGTCCGTAATATCATCAAAAGGTTCAGAGAATCTGGAGAAATCACTGCACGTAAGCAGCATGCCCGTGACCTTCGATCCCTTCAGGCGGTACTGCATCAAAAAGCGACATCAGTGTGTAAAGGATATCACCACATGGGCTCAGGAACACTTCAGAAAACCACTGTCAGTAATTACAGTTGGTCCCTACAACTGTAAGTGCAAGTTAAAACTCGACTATACAAAAAGAAAGCCATTTATCAACAAAACCCAGAAACGCCGCCGGCTTCGCTGGGCCCGAGCTCATCTAAGATAGACTGATGTAAAGTGGAAAAGTGTTCTGTGGTCTGACGAGTCCACATTTCAAATTGTTTTTGGAAATTGTGGACGTTGTGTCCTCCGGAACAAAGAAGAAAAGAACCATCCAGATTGTTCTAGGCACAAAGTTCAAAAGCCATCATCTGTGATGGAATGGGGGTGTATTAGTGCCCAAAACATGGGTAATTTACACAGGCATTAATGCTGAAAGGTACATACAGGTTTTGGAGCATATGTTGCCATCCAAGCAAGGTCTTTTTCATGGACGCCCCTGCTTATTTCAGCAAGACAATGCCAAGCAACGTGTTACATCAGCGTGGCTTCGTAGTAAAAGAGTGAGGGTACTAGACTTGTCTGCCTGTAGTCCAGACCTGTCTCCCGTTTAAAATGTATGGCGCAATATGAAGCGTAAAATACCGCACCGGAGACCCCGGACTGTTGAACAACTTAAGCTGTACATCAAGCAAGAATGGGAAAGAATTCCACCTGAAAAGCTTCAAAAATTGGTCGTCTCAGTTCCCAAACGTTTACTGAGTGTTGTTAAAAGGAAAGGCCATGTAACACAGTGGTAAAAATGCCCCTGTGCCAACTTTTTTTGCAATGTGTTGCTGCCATTAAATTCTAAGTTAATGATTATTTGCACAAAAAAAAATTGTTTCTCAGTTTGAACATTACATATCTTGTCTTTACAGTCTATTCAATTGAATATAAGTTGAAAAGATTCACTTGTTTTGGGGGTTTGTAAAAGTGGATGGCTGCACTCCAGGGTGTGACCAATCACAGCGAAGTGGCCACAGTAGGAATCGAGGAGGGCCAAGGGATGGTGCTCATTGTGCAGACCGTTTTCACGGGAATCAGAAAATACAAGGAAACAATGCAGAACTTTTTGCGAGGTTAATCATGTGTAGCCGCTCTACAGGAGTCAAAAGATCAAATACAAAGGACCTAGAATGAGTATTATCGATCCCTTTTAGAGAATTAATCTTTTGTAAAAGAAAAAAACCTGAAAAATGTGTCAGCCTATGTATTGTTTATATAGTATTTTGGTGTATTTATTGGTGAATTAAAAATATATTTGGGAAAAATTATTAAGTAAAATGTGATACATTGCCCCTTTATTTTATGTGCATTTACTGTACCTTTTAGCGTGGTTTGATTGTAGAGTGTTTTATAAACACAAATATGATACATATCAATAATAACTTTTCTGCTGGAAAATGTTTAAATACCCCTGTTTCTATGAGTATATAATATAAATTATTATATGGGAATATTACAAAAAAAAAATCTCATCCAACGCACCAGCTATTTACTGAATATATGCAGCGCCATCTTGTGGACAAGGTGCCCAATAAGTTTCTTTTTTTTTTTTTTCAGTCAATTTGTAAAAATGTAATGGCCCGAGGGACAAGCGGTAGAGAGTGGATGGATGGATGGATAATTAGAGAATGCAAGTGTTGTGCAGTTGACATACAATTGAAAGAAAGTGTGTATTGCGCTTTCTTGTTCATTTCATTCCATTCTTGTCAGTCGAAAATGTGTAATATAGAAACATGTTTTGTAAAATGGTATTTTGGTTTCCGTATATAAACCAGGAGTGCCCACACGTTACTGAAGATAAAGGATTTGGAAGCAATTTTTTTATATGTTTACATTTGTAAACCTGATCAAATTATTTTGTTTAATTTTAATCTAATTTATTTATTTATTTTAATGTTCTAATTACTTTTGTTGCAATTTGGTATTCATGTATTTTTTACCGGAGGCCATAAAAAAAAAACAGCTGCATTGTCTTTCGTTCCGCACTTTCGACACTGGTGATATAAACGTTTATTTTTTGTCGGTACAAACGTGTATTTTAATTAATTTGAAAGAATATGTTTATATTTTCGACAAGTTAATAAACTCAGGTTAAAGAAAAAAGTTTTTTTTTTAGTTTTTTTATTGAACAACAAACATACATTTATAATTCACACAACAACAAGGACATAAAACAAAAGTAAATACAGAGAGTATTAAATATGAACAAATAATAATAATAAAAAATATTTAAAAGACAAAAAGGGCTACCTAAATCACTTTAAATGTTTTTAACAAAGATATCAGTTTAAGGGATTTTGTACAATTAATCATTCTCCAAGGTTTGATTGATAATTGTAAACTAGGGATGTCCGATAATGGCTTATTTGCAGATATCCGATATTCCGATATTGTCCCACTCTTAATTACTGATGCCGATATCAACCGATACCGATATATACAGTCGTGGAATTAACACATTATTATGCCTAATTTGGACAATGAGGTATGGTGAAGATAAGGTCCTTTTAAAAAAAAATAAAAAAATAAAATGAGATAAATAAATTAAAAACATTTTCTTGAATAAAAAAGAAAGTAAAACAATATAAAAACAGTTACATAGAAACTAGTAATTAATGAAAATGAGTAAAATTTACTGTTAAAGGTTAGTACTCTTGTGGACCAGCAGCACGCACAATCATGTGTGCTTACGGACTGTATCCCTTGCAGACTGTATTGATTAGGGGTGTGGGAAAAAATGGATTCGAATTCGAATCGCGATTCTCACGTTGTGCGATTCAGAATCGATTCTCATTTTTTAAAAATCGATTTTTTTAAATGTATTTATTTATTTATTTTTTAAATTGTATTCTTATTAATCAATACAACAAAACATTACACAGCAATACCATAACAATGCAATCCAATTCCAAAACCAAACCCGACCCAGCAACACTCAGACCTGCAATAAACCGAGCAATTGAGAGGGGACACAAACACGACACAGAACAAAACCAAAAGTAGTGAAACAAAAATGAATATTATCGACAACAGTATCAATTTTAGTAAGAATTTCAACATAGCAGTGCTTAAAAATCCCTCATTGACATTATCATTAGACATTTATAAAAAATAAAATAAAAATTAACAATAGTGTCACAGTGGCTTACACTTGCATCACATCTCATAAGCTTGACAACACACTGTGTCCAATATTTTCACAAAGATAAAATAAGTCATATTTTTGGTTCATTTAATAGTTCAAACAAATTTACATTATTGCAATCAGTTGATAAAACATTGTCCTTTACAATTATAAAAGCTTTTTACAAAAATCTAGTACTCTGCTTGCATGTCAGCAGACTGGGGTAGATCCTGCTGAAATCCTATGTATTGAATGAATAGAGAATCGTTGTGAATCGGGAAAAAAATCGTTTCTGAATCGAGAATCGTGTTGAATTGAAAAAAATAAATCGATTTTGAATCGAATCGTGACCCCAAGAATCGATATTGAATCGAATCGTGGGACACCCAAAGATTCACAGCCCTAGTATTGATATATAGTGTAGGAACCAGGGGCCGTATTTATCAAGCTTCTTAGAATTACTCCTAAGAAGTCTGCTAAGAGTTGACTTATGAGTAAAGAAATTCTTCGCTGAAAGCTGCACTTAAAAGTTAGTTATCAAGCGTCTTACTCACCCTTTCAACGAAGTGTAGGACTGAATCTTAAGTGTGACACTCAGAGCTGAATTACGACATTACTATGTGCCGTAAACGGAATTTTAGGTGACGTCATTTCTGTGTCCATAGAAATGACCAATCACGGAAGGGAATCACAAGTCTAAGAATAAAGAAATATCTTGGGGGCCGTATTTATCAAGCGTCTTAGAGTGCCATTTTACACTTAAGTCCTGAGAATTTGCGAAATTTAGTCCTACTCTCAAACTTAAGAATAAAAGCTATTTATCAACTTTCTTAAGTCTAAGAATCACTACTCTCCATGATATTTAAGAGACCTTCAGAGGTGTCCTAAGTGGTTAGGAGTTGCCAGCGGGGGATGGCACTGAGGCGAGAGAGACGTGCGCGAACGTTCAGGGAGCGGAAGGATGTCCTGGCTTTGTTTGATGACGAGCAGCTGATCAAACGGTATTGTTTAGACAGAGCGGGTATTATTTTTGTGACAGATTTAATAAGGGGCGTCATCTCATCAGCAACATCACGCAGCAGAGCTTTCACAGCAGAACTAAAGGTCATCACAATGCTTCGATATCTCGCCACTGGGAAAATGCACATTTATTTTTGATTCATTGCCAATATTGTTTGTTTTTTTGTATTATTTTGTAGTTTATTGTCAAAATATACACTCCCATTGTCCACTTAAATATTTCTAAGATATTTCTTTATTCTTAGACGAGGGATTCCCTTCCGTGATTGGTCATTTCTATGGACACAGAAATGACGTCACCTAAAATTCCGTTTATGGCACATAGTAATGTCATAATTCAGCTCTGAGTGTGACACTTAAGATTCAGTCCTACACTTCGCTGAAAGTGGGAGTAAGTTAAAGTTAAAGTTAAAGTACCAATGATTGTCACACACACACACTAGATGTGGTGAAATTTGTCCTCTGCATTTGTCCCATCCCCTTGGGGAGCAGTGGGCAGCAGCGGCGCCGCGCCCGGGAATCATTAGACGCTTGATAACTAACTTTTAAGTGCAGCTTTCAGCGAAGTATTTCTTTACTCATAAGTCAACTCTTACCAGACTTCTTAGGAGTAATTCTAAGAAGCTTGATAAATACGGCCCCAGAATATTAATAACAGAAAGAAACAACCCTTTTGTGTGAATGAGTGTAAATGGGGGAGGGAGGTTTTTTGGGTTGGTGCACTAATTGTAAGTGTATCTTGTGTTTTTTATGTTGATTTAATAAAATATTTTTATTTTTTTAAAATCCGATACCGATAATAAAAAAACGATACAGATAATTTCCGATATTACATCTCTATTGTAAACCATTTAGCCAATTAGAAAATGTAGGCCTCACTTTCATAAATCGACATTTATGTAGAACATTTTTTGCCTGGAGTTAAGTATGGAGTTTAATTTTCCAATTTGTACAATAGTGTAAAAAAAGTTACGTCACTGCCGCTTTTAGTTGACGTCTTGACCACACATGTAAAGGGAGGGCAACGGAAGGATTTCCTGTGTCGGCCGCGGATGAATACCTCACTGGCGTCGTTACGTGTCCCCCATTTGAATTTGACAATTTCCTCTGCGCGGCGGAGTGATTTGAGATAGTTGCTTCCCATACAATTGAGTGAGAAGTCAATGTGAAATCTTCAGCAAGGGGAAACATGGCGACTTCGCAACTCGAGGGACATGCAAACCAGCTCGATCTACTCATTAAAGCCGGTAATGTATCGTTTTGTACTCGTACAGCCCGGTCTGAGAGTTACCGCACACGCAAGGCTCGGGTCGCTCCGCGTAGACCGCGCTCGCTCACTCCGCAGAGGAGTAATGGAGGACTATCAGGAAGTGATCACCTTGCTAGCAACCTGCGCGGCTTTGCTAACGACTTCTGCACGCACATTTAGAGGGAAAAAACACCCCGCAGCTCCCATTATTCTGCACGATTAGCCGCCGATGTGAAGGATTGTGACTGTGCATGTGGGATTAGTAGATGTGTGCGACGCCGTGTTCTAGAATAACGGGTGTCGGCTCAGGAAAACCAGGAAGTGCAAAAAAGTGTTGTCTTTCCTGCGCCTTTGCCACGCTGTCTGCCTGCAAGGACATGTGGTTTTAGTCTACTTACTTGAAATATGGCATATTCGAGCACATGTTGGCCTTTTTTTGTAACATTATCGCTCGATAATGTTAAGTTGTTGTTTTTTTTCCCACCGCATGGGACTTTTTAAAGTATTTGTGGCGTGATTACGTTCATACGTTTCCTACAATTTCAACGTTTATGGTCCTTCGGTGTTTAATTAATTAACTTTATCCATATTATATTTTGACTGATGGTTGCAAAAGTAGTTTTTGTGTGTTTTGGCGATTATTGAAATGTTTCTATTGTTTCCGTTATCGTGTTGTATAGCGTGTGGTCACAGCGTGGGTTGGCCTTGTCGCTTTCCCCCCTCTTAGTCCGGTGTTGAGTGCGACTATATGTTTTAATGCTGTCCAAACTGTCCGAAAGTTACATTTGAGATTGTATTTTGTGCTGGAAATGCGTCCAATTCGTCGAATTTGCCAACGTTTTAAGTCCTATTTTGATGGCGGAAGCGTTGTCCGGAGGGAGGAGCTTGTATTTTGATTGACACGCCTCTTGGCGAATGACGTTCGTCTAGCGTAATTGCGTCACTGAAGGGTGGGGCTTCAACTGAAGCTCAGCCAATTGTAGGTGCGATGGGTGTTGGGTGACAGTGGGACTGCTTTGCTCATTTGAAGAGAACTGGAGGGAAAGGTTTAGGAGTGTAAACACGGAAGTCATCTCAAGCTGCACTACTTTTTGTCATTCAGCTGCTATTAAAGGCCTACTGAAATGAATTTTTTTTATTTAAACGGGGATAGCAGATCTATTCTATGTGTCATACTTGATCATTTCGCGATATTGCCATATTTTTGCTGAAAGGATTTAGTATAGAACAACGACGATAAAGATTGCAACTTTTGGTATCTGATAAAAAAAAGGCTTGCACCTACCGGAAGTAGCGTGACGTAGTCAGTTGAACATATACGCAAAGTTCCCTATTGTTTACAATGATGGCCGCATGAAGTGAGAGAGATTCGGACCGAGAAAGCGACAATTTCCCCATTAATTTGAGCGAGGATGAAAGATTTGTGGATGAGTAAAGTGCAAGTGAAGGACTAGTGGGGAGTTGAAGCTATTCAGATAGGGAAGATGCTGTGAGAGCCGGGGGTGACCTGATATTCAGCTGGGAATGACTACAACAGTAAATAAACACAAGACATATATATACTCTATTAGCCACAACACAACCAGGCTTATATTTAATATGCCACAAATTAATCCTGCATAAAAACACCTGCGTGTTTGTTATGCTAGCTCCTAGCTCCTCTGCTAGCTCCTAGCTCCATAGAACACGCCAATACAATTCAAACACCTGATCAACACACACAATCACTCAGCCCAAAAGACCGTTTACCTAACCCAAGGTTCATAAAGCTTATATATTTTTAAAAAGTTACGTACGTGACGCGCACATACGGTCAAGTTATCGAATGTTTAGCAGCCAAGGCTGCATACTCACGGTACCTGATATTCAGCTGGGAATGACTACAACAGTAAATAAACACAAGACATATATATACTCTATTAGCCACAACACAACCAGGCTTATATTTAATATGCCACAAATTAATCCTGCATAATAACACCTGCGTGTTTGTTATGCTAGCTCCTAGCTCCTCTGCTAGCTCCTAGCTCCATAGAACACGCCAATACAATTCAAACACCCGATCAACACACACAATCACTCAGCCCAAAAGACCGTTCACCTAACCCAAGGTTCATAAAGCTTATATATTTTTAAAAAGTTACGTACGTGACGCGCACTTACGGTACGGTACGTGTTATGCTAGCTCCTAGCTCCTCTGCTAGCTCCTAGCTCCATAGAACACGCCAATACAATTCAAACACATGATCAACACACACAATCACTCAGCCCAAAAGACCGTTCACCTAACCCAAGGTTCATAAAGCTTATATATTTTAAAAAAGTTACGTACATACGCAAAAAAAAGCCAAAGCTGCATACTCACAGTAGCACGTCTGCGTCTTTGTCATCCAAATCAAAGTAATCCTGGTAAGAGTCTGTGTTGTCCCAGTTCTCTACAGGCGTCTGTGTATCCAAATCAAAAGTCCTCCTGGTTAGAGTCTCTGTTATCCGAGTTCTTCCATCTTGACTGCATCTTTCGGGAATGTAAACAAAGAAGCGCCGGCTGTGTACTGTTGTGGCTGACTACGTTCGAAAAATACGTCCATTTCGCACCGACAACTTTCTTCTTTGCTTGCTTGGCTTCCTTCTCCATAATGCAATGAACATGATTGAAACAGATTCACGAACACAGATGTCCAGAATACTGTGGAATTATGAAATGAAAACAGAGCTTTTTCGTACCGGCTTCAATGTGGAAGGCATACCCGTGTTCGTCGGGCTACGTCACGCGCATACGTCATCCTCAGAGGCGTTTCGAACCGGAAGTTTAGCGGCAAATTTAAAATGTCACTTTATAAGTTAACCCGGCCGTATTGGCATGTGTTATAATGTTAAGATTTCATCATTGATATATAAACTATCAGACTGCGTGGTCGGTAGTAGTGGGTTTCAGTAGGCCTTTAAGGACATTTATTAGAACATTGTCTCCACTCATAAAATACTCTTTTGTGCAACACTTGTACTTTTTATGCAACTTGATCAGTAGCTTGCTTTTTATTTGACATTGCTATCTTAGACATATTATGTAGTGCAACAAAGAGCAAATGATTTAGTAAGTTTTATGGAGGCTCTGATATCATTCAGTTTTGCAGCATGTTTCCCCCTTGCATTTAAGCATGTCCCGTTTGTTTTTGAGCCGGACGAATGAGCGAGACAATCTAAAGATAGCCCAATGGAGTACCTATTGCTTCAGTGCAATATCCAAACATGGAGAGCGCTGGCTGGAACATGCTCTCGTGTTTCCCACCATTGATTGGCAACAGCAGGTGCTCTCTGATTCTTCTCAAGACCCCAGATACGACATGCATGCGCATTGCACGTCTTTTTATTTTTTTCCTAAACAATAGTAATCATTAGCGGCATGTCTTCCCCGCCAACCAACTTTGCAAGTTCTTTCTAAAATTTCAAGAATCAAATTTAAAAAAATACAGTGTGTGATGCACATTTAGAGAACATTCAAACCCTTTATTCATTGAATCGAAAATACTGAAGATTTACGACATAGCGAATTTGCAAACAGCTAAAATTATGCACAAAGCAAACTATACTCTGCTACCCAAGCATATACAACAATTCTTCTCAACAAAAGAGAAATATAATCTTAGAGAAAAATGTACTTTAAAACATTTGTATGCACGTACAACACATAAGACGTAAAGTATATCAGTATGTGGAATTAAATTATGGAATGGATTAACCCAGGGGTGTCAAACGTCAAAACAGGTTTCATCCGGCCCGTGGGATGAGTTTGCTATTTATAAAAATGAGCCAAAATGTTTTAATGAAAGAAACTGCTGTACTAAATGTGTTCACTAGATGTCGCAATAGCAATTCTTTGTATCTTTGTATATTATGCTACATATGTAAAAAAAACATACATATATAAACCACATGTTAGGGTACCAGTTGATGAAAATGATCAAACTACATAAATAACATCCTGTAATTTGATTTTGATATTATTTTTTTAATCTTGATAGATTGAAAATTAACACCAATGAGTTGACTGATGAACATTATCACATAATTTATTCAGAAAGTCTAAATAACGACAAAGATAGATGTAAAGTAAGTAAAAAAACCAAAACTAACACATTGTTTTGTACATTTTCAGAATGTGCTTGTTCTATTTTTAAACAAAGAAAAAAATCTGAAGTTGTCTTTATTTTTAAATTATCGTGCCGTGATCTTACCAGTCCAGCCCACTTGGGAGTACATTTTTCTCCATGTGGCCCCTGATCTAAAATGAGTTTGACACCCCTGGATTAACCAAAGAAATCAAACAATGTACTAATATGATCCACTTAAATAAACTGTAAAGTGTTTACAAAGTACAAAGAAGAAGAACCACGATAAACATTCTGAATTTGTTTCATCCATCCATTCATTTTATAGATAATCTTATTTATTTCACCATATGAAATATAATTTACTTCACTAATTATTATTTATTTATATATTTTTAATGTTCTTAGTTATGGAGTATATTGTGAATAAACTGAGAGCAGGAAGTGAACAATATTTTTAGCAACTGCTATGTAAAGGTAAAGGGGTAGGATTAAATAAACTCTGCTTCTTCCTACTCTTTTTCAAACATGTTGAATTAAGAAACTGGAAATTGTGATGTATCATGTTGTATGCTTGCATGTTCCAAATAAACTCAAACTCAATTCAACATGTAGTGTAAAAGTCAAAACATGCACAGAGCCGCTTTGCCATCGCACAAACTCTAAATCTGTTTGGGGAAAAACATTTAGGAAGTTTTAACAATCCCATTTGTGTAGAAAACTAGCAGTAGTAATCATTTACCTCAAGAGGGCGCCATTTTATAACTGTTCTAGCTTGGGGTGGGTAATACTATCAATCAGATACTAAAATATGACCAGTATCACTATTACATTACTAGGATTTTCAAGATTATTCAATGATTTTGTGATTTTTGCAATTAACTTGTAAATTGCGGTTACAGTCAGAAAAGCAAAAAAATATTTAATTTATAACAAATGTAATGTCTAACAATATTTGAAAAATATTTTAGATGTGTAAAATTGTTAAAATACACAAACAAAAGCTAAAACTCCTAGTTGCTCTCTTTCAAATCTTTTTGCCTGAATTCACCAATAAATAAATACAGAAGAACCTGCTTAAGTTGCCAACCCTTCTACTTCAAACTCAAGTCCTGGTCCACTGTTTTGTTGAAAATTTCTTGCTTACCGGTATTTCAATATACATTGGTGACCACAAAATAATTGAGTCTCAAGGGGGTTATTTCTATGACAAAAAAAGTGTGTTATCCTGACACAACATATGTTTAGTTAGAAAGGGATTACAGGGTTTCCCCCTGATTGCCACCTTATATGCGGCAGTGGTAGTGTGGCTAGGGCGTGGTTAATATGACATGATCACTTTGATTTGCAATGATTGATATATTTTCCTTAAAAAGGCTAAACAATCAGAAACACAATCAGCTTTAATACAAAGAATTTGACTTGGTTGACTGCTCTCTCTTTTTCAATGCTGTTTCAATTGCTGCTTATTGCAAAAGGTAACACAGGCTACACTTTATTTTGCCCTCCCTGGATGTTGCAATTTAGTTTGCCAAATATGTACGGTGGCGCAGGGATTAGTGCATGTGCCTCACAATACGAAGGTCCTGAGTTCAATCCCGGGCTCGGGATCTTTCTGTGTGGAGTTTGCATGTTCTCCCCGTGACTGTGTGGGTTCCCTCCGGGTACTCCGGCTTCCTCCCACCTCCAAAAACATGCACCTGGGGATAGGTTGATTGACAACACTAAATTGGCTCTAGTGTGTGAATGTGAGTGTGAATGTTGTCTGTGTATCTGTGTTGGCCCTGCGATGAGGTGGCAACTTGTCCAGGGTGAACCCCGCCTTCCGCCCGTGTGCAGCTGAGATAGCACCCCCCGCGACCCAGAAAGGGACAAGCGGTAGAAAATGGATGGATGGATGGAAATATGTAAACCGTCCTTTGAATTACATTTGAAAAAATAACTTGAGGTGTTTTGTTGATATCCTTCCCAATAAAGTCACTGTAAAACAAAGTACACTAAAGAAAGTACATTATATATACACATGAAGTGCACATACATGCAGGAATCCCGTTAGATTAATAATATAATTTTAGAATGAACTGAAAAAATTAAAACAATTATGCAGGATGCAGGAATTTTAGTTATGAGAGAGTTCCGGTCGTACGGTTTTTCACGGGACACATTTCTGGTGTTGTTGTTGCACTAGTGAGCCACGGATGAGGAGATGCTGCTCCGTTATTGATTGAAGTAAAGTCTGAATGCCATTAAAACAGTTTGCTCCATCTTTTGACACTTCTTCCACTCCCGTCCTTGCACGCTACACCGCTAAGATGTAGTTTAACTGTATAACAATATAAATAAAGCAAAAGCAAACAGATACGTATGAAGTCCAACATAGAAGAGCACTGAAAAATATCGATCTGGAAATGGTAGTACTAAAACCTATATATATATATATATATATATATATATATATATATATATATATATATATATATATATATATATATATATATATATATATATATATATATATATATATATATA
The DNA here is from genome assembly GCF_033978785.1 of Entelurus aequoreus. Lineage (NCBI taxonomy): Eukaryota > Metazoa > Chordata > Actinopteri > Syngnathiformes > Syngnathidae > Entelurus > Entelurus aequoreus. The sequence goes on from NC_084752.1 coordinate 12,125,759, forward strand.
TATATATATTCCCTCTAATAGTTTTGTTGATGTTTGTGTTGTCTAGTGGAGGCGTCTGTCCATAGTGCCAGTGTGCACTGCTCTGACAAGACCATCGAGGCTGCACAGGCTCTCCTACACATGGACTCACCATCCAGTGTCAGAGAAGACTGTAGTCCAGGTAAAGTTACGATGATTCCTTTTTTGTCTTCATGTAAACCCCATCTTGGTTTTTGTTTTATTAAGCCAATTTACTAGCATACAATCAGACAGTTAAAGACAATAATTTCAAGTAAACGTTTATATGAATAGAAATCAAATTCAGAGCTGTTCCTCTTTCTCTCCACTATGTAGAAGCTTTCATCCCGCCGTGTGTAACAACGCCAGACTTCCTCCATGCTGCCATGCGTCCTGACATCGCAGAGACTGAGGTGGAGATCTCCACAGAAGACTGCTGCGAGGATGATGACGACGACGATGACGACGAAGAAGAAGAAGATATAGGAAGTCTGTTAGAGGAGCCAGAGCCGGAACGCAGCCATGAGCCTGTCCGGAAGAGAAGAGGTAAATTAGGTGTTCTGTCATTATATTGCACACATGCATGCACTATAGGGTTGTCTCGATACCAATATTTTGGTACCAATACCAAAATGTATTTCGATACTTTTCTAAATATAAGGGACCACAAAAAATGGCATTATTGGCTTTATTTTAACAAAAAATCTTAGGGTACAATAAACATATGTTTCTTATTGCAAGTTTGTCCTTAAATAAAATAGTGAACATACTAGACAACTTGTCTTGTATTAGTAAGTAATAGAGATGCGCGGATAGGCAATTATTTCATCCGCATCCGCATCACAAAAGTCGTCATCCAACCGAACTAACGTTTTATCAAAACCACAACCGCCCGCCACCCGCCCGTTGTTATATATATAATATAGACATGGGGTCGCACCCTAACAGAAAAAGTTAGGGCGTGCTGTGATGGTACTGCCTTTATCACCCTCTACAACATGTACAGACAGCATAACAGTCCAGTCACATGATGTGTGCGGCTTCTGCTTGCACACGTAAGTGAGAGCAAGGCATACCTGGTCCACAGCCATACAGGTTACACTGACGGTGTCCGTATAAAACAACTTTAACACTCTTAATTTGTGCCACACTGTGAACCCACACCAAACAAGAATGACAAACACATTTCGGGAGAACATCCACACCGTAACACAACAAACACAACAGAACAAATACCCAGAACACCTTGCAGTCCTAACACTTCCTGGCTGAAATATACACCCCCGCTACCACCAAACCCCGCCCCCCTACACTGCGCCCCCACACATCAACCCACCCCGTGCGTCGGTTGAGGTGGGCGGGGTTTGGTGGTGGTGGTGGGGGGGGGGGGGTTGTATATTTCAGTCAGAAAGAGTTATGACTGCAAGGTGTTCTGGGTATTTGTTTTGTTGTGTTTACGTTGTCTCACGGTGCGGATGTTCTCCCGAAATGTGTTTGTCATTCTTGTTTGGTGTGGGTTCACAGTGTGGCGCATATTAAGAGTGTTAAAGTTGTTTTATACGGCCACCGTCAGTGTAACCTGTATGGTTGTGGACCAGGTATGCCTTGCTGTCACTTACGTGTGCAAGCAGAGGCCGCACACATGTGACTGGGCTTGCACGCTGGCTGTACATGTTGTAGAGGGTGATAAAGGCAGTACCAACACGGTACGCCCTTATTATTGTTGATTGGGTGAAAATCAGCAGACATTCGAGAGAATTGATTCAACCGCCACCCGCCCGAATCTATTTAAAATCTATTTTTTTCGTCATGCATCCGCCCGACCCGCGGATTATCCGCGGACTCCGCGGTTGTGTCCGCAAACCGCGCATCTCTAGTAAGTAAGCAAACAAAGGCTCCTAATTAGTCTGCTGACGTATGCAGTAACATATTGTCATTTGTCATTCTATTATTTTATCAAAGTTATAAAGGACAAGCTGTAAAAATTTATTATTAATCTACTTGTTCATTTACTTTATTTTCGGTTTCAGCATGTTCTATCTACACTTCTGTTAAAATGTAATAATCGGTTATTCTTTTGTTGTTTGGATACTTTACATAAGTTTTGGATGATGCCACAAATTTAGGTATCGAGCCGATACCAAGTAGTTACAGTATCATACATTGGTCATAATTTAAGTTCTCATGTGTCAAGGGACGTATTTCCTGAGTTTATAAACATAATATGATTTTTAGTTTTCTTTTTTAAAGAAAAAATATTTTGTGATTAAAAAATATTGATGTTACCATAGTAGTATCGACTAGATACGCTCTTGTACTTGGTATCTTTACAGTGGATGTCAGGTGTAGATCAACCCATGGCATTTGTTTACATTGTGACGCCGGTGAGCTACGGTGTGTAATGAAGCATGTATGTTCCTCATTCTGCATGGATCATACTTGTAAAAAACTCACTTTATTTGTCGCCATGGAGGCGAGGATTAGTGATTTAGAAATAGCTAAAACATTGCAGATTGCGGATGGAAATTAGCCGCTAACTAGCTAGCCATGTTTAAAAGCACCTCTTCCTGAGGGCGTTTCAGTGTTATAACTTCACCTTTATCTTTAGTTTTTAAGACAAAATGCGTCCGTTCTCCCTTTTCAGTCTACACACTGAGTCTGCTTGTAAGTACTCCGTGATTGTGCGCTGCCGAACATGCTCGTCTGCTCATAAACCAGCAATGTCACTACGTGATGACAATGCGCCGTCATGCCTGTAAAAAAAATAATAATATGGCGAACCGGTACTTTTCAAACAGAGTATGGTACCGTTTTTGCTTCATTGGTACCGCGATACTAGTACCAGTATACCGTACAACCCTAATGCACTACAGCTAGCTGTGTTGCAATCGCTTTTCCACAGTTACATTCACACGAACATAGCGGCGTTGCATACAGTTACATTCACAAACTTTTTTCCATGAAAAGCACTAGAAAGACTTCAAAAACATCCACAAATTCAAAATATAATTTTCCACACGCAATAAAAAAAACAAAAACAACAATATATACTTTCTTGGCAGAATAAACTATATATTGTTCTGGCTTCATAAGAGCCATACTATTTTTATTTGTGTGTTTAAATATATTTATGTTCTTCCATTTTAATTTGTAAACGTTATAGAATGCTCTTGTATAAACACAAATTGGGTGAACACTTTGCTTTACTCCTGGTTTATGTGATGTAACGGTGGTAGAGGGGTTAGTGCATCTACCTCATAATACGAAGGTCCTGGGTTCGATCCTGCGCTCGGGATCTTTCTGTGTGGAGTTTGCATGTTCTGCCCGTGACTACGTGGGTTCCCTCCGGGTACTCCGGCTTCCTCCCACTTCCAAAGACATGCACCTGGGGATAGGTTGATTGGCAACACTAAATTGGCCCTAGTGAATGAATGTGAGTGTGAATGTTGTCTATCTGTGTTGGCCCTGTGATGAGGTGGCGACTTGTCCAGGGTGTACCCCGCCTTCCGCCCGATTGCAGCTGAGATAGGCTCCAGCACCCCCCGCGACCCCAAAAAGGGATAAGCGGTAGAAAATGGATGGATGGATGAGCAAAATAAAATTTCCCAGGTTAATAAAAACATTTGACCAGGTGTGTTATTGATATGGCTTTAAAACACATATGTCAGAGTCAAGGCCCGCGGGCCATATCCGGCCCGCGAGAAGGTTTTTTACGGCCCTTGGGATGATCTTGATTTATTATTAGAACCGGCCCGCAGACCGCAGATCTTTTTTTTTTTTTTTTTTTTTTTTTTTTTTTTTTTTTAGACCGCAGATCTTTTACACGCACCAAGCGGATGCCGGTCCAAGGTTCCGAAAGGGGGCGAGCGGCCCGCCGGGACGCGCCTGCCGGCCGAAGGGCTGCAGCCCGGCCGTCAGTCGCGGAGCCCGCCGTGCCACGCGCGCCAAGGGGGCGGGCCGAAACCCGGCCCCGAGGCCCTGAGACTTCTGCTTTGTTTCCCCAAACCGCGCGTCACCGCCGGGCCCGCACCACCGTCGGGCTGCAGCCCGAGCGTCGGTGGCGGAACCCGTCATGTGCCACGCGCGCCAAGCGGAGCGGGGGGGTCAAGCGGGCCGAAACCCGCAGGCCACCCCCTCACCACGAGGCCCTGAGACTTCTGCGTTTGACCCCTACGCGCGGCCCGTCGGGACGCGCCCGCCGTCAAGCCACGAGGGCCAGCCGTCGGGTCGCGGAGCCCGCCGTGCCACGCGCGCCAAGGGGCGGGCCGAAACCAGCGGGGGGTTTCGGGCACCCAACTCGCCTCCCTCCCACGGAGGGAGGAGGGGGGTTTAATGTGAACATTACTGTGCAATCACATATTTAGAGTTTTTACTCAATTCAAGTTTAAAAGTTAAAGTTTAATATTTGTTTTCACTGCATGTTACTTCTCCTTAAACAAAGTGTTGTTTTTGATTTATAGATTTTTGCACTTTATTTTATTGTATTTCAATTTAATTATATTTTAAAAATATTTCAGTTGAGTGGATGATAGAAAATTGCTATTGTTTTTTTCTTTGAAGTAAATTTAGCCCACTTTTGCTAAAATAGAAAATATAGGCTACTGATGGTGCCTTGAATACCGGTTTCTTTCATTTAATGTTCATGTTATGGGGATTTTTATATAAAGGAAATTTGTCTTTTGTGTCTGTTGAAAATTAAAGATTACTGACAGAGCCATAAGAAAATATTGCTTTATTTATCTGATCATATTGGAATATATTTGTTAGGTTTTCAGTAGGTTCAATTAGGTTCACTAGACTATATGCGTCATTTAAAAATTTTTCAATGAACATTCGAACAGTCCGGCCCTCGGCTTGTAGCTAAATTTTTTATTTGGCCCTCCGTCCATTTGACTTTGACACCCCTGCTTTAAAATATAGTTATTAAACATGTTTTACTTTTCTTTATAAACACAGCACAATTTAGTGGTCAACATTTACTAAGAAATCAAATTATTTTTGATTTCCAGACATCAGTTTAATGACGGCAAAATGAGTTATTTTCCAAATCTTATTCTTTCCAGCTGGACGGAAACTGAAACCAAGTCAGTCATCTTACTCAGATGATCTCAGCATCCGGAAGAAGACAAGAGAAGGGAAAGGTAAAGTTGCAAAATGTGCTGTTGTTTTGTCCACTTACTGCATACTGTAAAATAAAATGGATTTATAATTAATGAAATATATTGTTAGCTATTTCACAATTTTGTTTTGTCGCATATAACACAAAGCTAAGATGTTTTGGCCTGTGATGACCATTCAATCAAATCTGAAGTTGACTAAATAATAAGTTAATGTTGTCATGTGCTTTCCAGCGGGGAACACCATCTACTTATGGGAGTTCCTGTTGGATCTCCTGCAAGACAAGAACACCTGTCCAAGGTACATCAAGTGGACTCAAAGAGAAAAGGGCATCTTTAAGCTGGTGGACTCAAAGGCCGTGTCGAAGCTGTGGGGAAAGCACAAGAACAAGCCAGACATGAACTACGAGACCATGGGGCGGGCTCTCAGGTAAGGAACCCACTTACCTACCCAGGGAGGGTTTTCAGTAGCCTTGGAGACATTATTACCCAAATTAATGGTCTTTAACTGTACAACATCTAAATCAGGGTGTGGTCCAAACATTTGTTCATTGAGGTTTGCCACAGTAAAATTAAAGTACCAGTAGAGTGGAAAATCAAGTCGCCTCTATTTTTATCATATATAATTATTTTATGACACCATAGGAATTCCAAAATGTGTGGATAAATAGATATGATCAAAATAGTATCAATCTCACAGTGATTCCGTAGCCATTTTGAGAGATAATGAGGAAGCTATTCATGTGATCGCATGACTTTGCGTGAGGAACCATAGAGCCCTTTCTCATCCACGACATTGCTAATCAAGCAGACTTTAAGAGCCAACATTAATTACTTTTGGAAAAAATTATGATTCAGGACCTTATGTTTTTGAGCCCGAACACAAAGAAGATGAGCAATAAGTTATAGAAGCCGAGTAATAGATTCAGTTTCATTGTGGCACTATAGCATCTGCAGCATTGCTAGGTGCTAAACATACAAACTAATCATAATAAACCACAGTAAAAGAAACACTTACTGTAATATCTCCATTCTCGGTGGGATGCCCACTGACGGGAAGCTCACATTCCATTTAGATGGAGATTCAATTACAATTCTCACGAAGGGTTAAGAAAAGTTCCTGCAGGAAGCGTCTTTTGGGGTCTATTTCGCCATTTCGGGGACGTGAAAGTCGACGACCCATGCCCACATTTGTTGACTACAAGGTGAGAGATGCATTAATTATAATCTAGAATTTACTTTAGGCAAGTTTGAGACAAAGTAGAAGCAGTGTGTCAACAATAGCAGCATAAGCTGGCATAAGCTCACTGCTTTAAATGCACGGCTAAAATAGGCCGTCTGCGTTAGCGCTCATAATAACAAAATATCACTCATATTTGGTTAATTTTCAGGTCATGACATGAAAATGAAGTTTTTTATTGTTGTTTTTAGAGAGAGAGTAAAATGAGCGCAACAGCGGACCCTCGATCTTTTGACTGAATTGTTAGGTATTTAGTTACAATTTTGAATGCATCAAAAGCCAAGTACCGTAATTTCCGGACTATAAGCCGATACTTTTTCCCCTCGTTGTGGTCCCTGCGGCTTATACAAGGGTGCGGCTTATTTACGGCCTGTTCTTCTCCGACACCGACGAAGAGGATTTCGGTGGTTTTAGTACGCAGGAGGAAGACGATGACACAATGATTAAAGACTGACTTTTCATATACCGGTAGGCTGGTTATTTTGATAACGTACAGGTGAGCACTTTGTATTACTTTGCACCGTTGTATTATTTGTACTCTGCACGAATGCTGTTCGCCATGTCAAAGATGTGAAAGTTTGATTGAATGATTGAAAGATTTATTGTTAATAAATGGGACGCTTTGCGTTCCCAAACAGTCATCTCTGTCCCGACAATCCCCTCCGTGGTAGCAGGAACCCCTATATACTACGGTAATTACACATCAAAACCCTGCGGCTTATAGTCGGGTGCGGCTTATATATGGAGCAATCTGTATTTTCCCCTAGATTTAGCTGGTGCGGCTTATAGTCAGGTGCGGCTTATAGTCCGGAAATTACGGTATATGTTCTTGTCTTACATAAGGATTGTCAATGATAAAAGCCACTTTTCTTTCCAATTTTTGCGTATTTCCAGTATGACTGATCTGATGGATCGACAGGCATAAGCGTTACTACCGGGATGTCAATCTCCGAAAATAGCCGAAAGGTATTCGGAGCGGAATATTCAAAATGGCTGACTGAATTTGTGATGTTTAAACTGCGTTTTTATAAACTTTGCGGATTGTAAATACAATTGGATATAGTTTGATACAATGAAACACAAATAAGCATAGAAAGTTAACTTGTTTTTCCACTCTGATGGTACTTTAAAGGATGGGGGACACTTTGATACATTTTGTACATTAGATATGCTAAAAGCAGTCCACTGATGTGAATATATGCTAAGATATTTGAACTAAATAGGGGACAAAGCTCATTAGTCTAATATCTGACACATCATGAACAATCATTTTTACTGTTAGACTATTCCGAGGGTCAATAATAAAAAAAAAAGCTGTAGGCTGAACGTGTCCCACGGGCTGCACCTTGGACAACCTCAGTCCACTATCAAGCATTAAAATGTAGTTTCCACCATCTTGTTTTGCAGATATTACTACCAACGTGGCATCCTCGCTAAGGTTGAGGGCCAACGGCTGGTTTATCAGTTCAAAGAAATGCCAAAAAACATTATCGTCATTGACGACGACAAGGCAGACATGTCTGTTGCTGATGACCCAATGGAGACGACCGCGTCCTACGAGCGCATCCCGCAGCCATCAGATGTGATGCTCAAGGGGTCGGGCCTGTCCCCCAGGAAGCCCAACATCCTGAGAGGCGGAAACCGAGGCCACTTGGTTCATTCGTCTGCTGCTGTGGGCAACAAGACCTTGGCAGTAAGCACACCAAGGACGCTGTCAGGAGATGGCAGCCGGAATCAGCAAACAACTGTCCTTTCCAACCCTTCGGGGCACAGGTAAGTTAAAACTATCAAAGCAGGGTTACCCCCAGCTTGCCAATATGCTTGTGGGAGCGTGGTCTATATGACATCATCAAAACATTTGCTTAACAGTCGACGATGCACATATTTTCTTTAAAAAAAAAAAAAAGGCCAAAGAAATTTACATACATTTGAAAACAAATCTGGTATTAGTAAACTGTTTTAACAGATTTTTCTTTATTATTTTATCGTTTTGCTCTATCTTTATAATTATTTTTGTACAGTGTAATGTAACACAGGCCGTTACAGGAACAACGGAATAAAAATGTAAACATGCTATGGCAGTGGTTTATAGTTAAAGTTTAAGTACCACTGATAGTCACACACACACACTAGGTGTGGTGAAATTACTCTCTGCATTTGACCGATCCCCTTGTTCCGCCCCCTGGGAGGTGAGGGGAGCAGTGAGCAGCAGCGGTGGCCACCCTGGGAATCATTTTAAAGATTTAACCCCCAATTCCAACCCTTGATGCTGAGTCCCATTTTTATAGTCTTTGGTATGACTCGGCCGGGGTTTGAACTCACGATCTACCGAACTTAGGGCGGACACTCTAACCACAAGGCCACTGAGCAGGCCTTAAACGCTGATTTGTTTCTTTTGCTGTCATTCAAAAAGGAATTCAGCCTCAGACAGATCACCCAATCATCATTACTTCTCGTTCATATTCAGAGACGCTCGGCTTCCGTGAGCTGCGTTTATCCAATGACTGTGCTGATATATATATATATATATATATATATATATATATATATATATATATATATATATATATATATATATATATATATATATATACCGGTATATATATATATATATATATATATTATTCAATGCATTTTCTTTATTTACATTGTAGATTGTCAATGAAGGCATCAAAACTATGAATGAACACATGTGGAGTTATGTACTTAACAAAAAAAGGTGAAATAACTGAAAACATGTTTTATATTCTAGTTTCTTCAAAATAGCCACCCTTTGCTCTGATTACTGTTTTGCACACTCTTGGCATTCTCGCAATGAGCTTCAAGAGGTAGTCACCTGAAATCGTTTTCACTTCACAGGTGTGCCTTATCAGGGTTGATTAGTGGAATTTCTTGCTTTATCAGTGGGGTTGGGACGATCACTTGTGTTGTGAAGGAGAAGGTGTGTCCAAACTTTTGGCCTGTACTGTATATATTTTGATTCATGATTTGTTTTTTATGGATTAAGAATCGTTACAAAAAAGAATTGCAAATCAATAGAAAAAAAAAAATTGTTTTGACCCCCCAATTATTTGATCACTTTTTTGGGGTACGTTTTAGGGGAAGCTGTTTTGCAGTCATAAAGCAATCGGCACTGCCAATACCCATTTCTCCCATAAGGATTGGCTCCAATGGCTCAGTCAGTCTGGCTACAGTGCAAAGTGGGGCTGTGCGCATGCTGTAGGTGGAGGAGAAGCTGGCCCAACATGAGCTAAGGTGCCGGTCTTACCGCCAAGGCTCCAGACTATGGTGTGCGTCTTGCTTACGTTTGATCAGGTGGCTGAATTTTCAGTGTATCAATGTGTGAATATTTAGCTGTATGTAATGTATTACTTCAATGTGTTTTCCTTTAAAATATCCTGATTTGTAAGGGGTGGCAGCTTTCATATAGCTGTGGCGCTGCGCAACTGTCCATTACATCAGTGGTTCTCAAACTTTTTTTGTCATCCCCCACTTTGGACAAGGGGGAGTTTTCAAGCCCCACCTGCCCCCATCGCCCCAATAGAACGCTAATGCCAAGCTTAATATTTTCAAATTTAATGAACATCAAGTAACATCAAGTTGTGTACATTCAAACTCAATAACATAAAATAACATCAAGTTCAATAATAAATAAAATAACTGTGCAGCTGTGGTATAATTATACCACAGCTGCACAGTTATTTTATTTATTATTGAACTTGATGCAAGTTAACTTCATTTATTAAGTGTTATAACTTGCATCAAGTTCAATAATAAATCAAAAAAAGTGTTATAACTTGCATCAAGTTCAATAGTAAATCAAATAAAAGCGTTATAACTTACATCAAGTTCAATAATGAATCAAATAAAAGTGTTATAACTTGCATCAAGTTCAATAATAAATCAAATAAAAGTGTTATAACTTGCATCAAGTTCAATAATAAATCAAATAACTTGCATCAAGTTTAATAATAAATAAAATAAAAGTGCCACTTTGCAATATCTGCAAAATAAAAAGGAGGAGCTTGGCAAGACAGGGCAAGTGAACATGAGTTTTACAGTACTCCAGCATTAGTGGCTGCAATGAGCCTGTTTTGCACTGCACAGCTTTTCAAATCGGGGTTGCAGGCTTGACACTGTCACTCTTAAGTCATGCTCAATGACGTTCAGCTGAGACCTGTACTTCGTTTTGAGTGAAGCAAAAGCTGAAAAGCCTATCTCACACGGATAAGATGTGGCAAAGGGGAGAAGAATGGACACAGCTCTCTGCCCGATGAGTGGATATTGATTAGCCTGCTACCCATCCGCGCGAAAGTTTGTTCCGCTTAGCCCCGGCCCCATTAGTTACTGTTGCTATGTCTGTCAAACTTTCGCTCCTACCCAGAATTTTAAAGCCTACAGGAAAAATAAGTAATTTACATTTATTTATATAGCAGATTTCACAGACAGAATCACAAAGTGATTTACAGGGTGTATAGAAAATGAAAGCATACTAAAGAAAAAAAATCTAAGAATATAATAATTAAAAAAAAAATTAAAGTGACATTTCCTCCTGTTCCTCGCGCCCCACCTGTCATGTCTCTATTCCCCACCAGTGGGGCACGCCCCACGCTTTGAGAAACGCTGCATTACATGAAGGGTACCCCTGCAAAGTGGTGTCACATATACTCAAGTATTAAGACTTTCCATCTGGTTTACAGGACAATGCGGGTTGCCATGCAGGTGCCGGTCGTCATGACCTCGTTAGGCCAGAAGATCTCTACAGTTGCTCTGCAGCAGCCAGGAGTAAGAACAGGGACATCTGGCCATGCAACAATCCTGTCCAGTGCTGCTGGAGGCACCAACTCCCAGCAGAAGGTGGGTTTGTTGGGTAACCCCTATTTTTTTAACCTGGCTGATAGGTTTCTTTCAGGGGAGCAAACTGCAAAATATGTACCGTATTTTCCGGATTATAAGGCGCACTGCCGATTTATGGTCTGTTTTTGTTTTGTTTTTTTCATACAAAAGGCGCACCGGATTATTGGGTACATTAAAGGAGTCATATTATTAAAAAAAATTCTAAATGTAAAACACTTCCTTGTGGTCTACATAACATGTAATGGTGGTTCTTTGGTCAAAATGTTACATAGATTATGTTTTACAGATCATCTTCAAGCCGCTTTCTGACAGTCTCTTCCGGATGCGCTGTTTTGTTGGCTGTCTTATTTACGTGGCTCACCTTCGACAGCGTCTTTTCTCCGTCATCTTTGTTGTAGCGGTGTAGCGTGCAAGGACGGGAGTGGAAGTGTCAAAAGATGGAGCTAACTGTTTTAATGACATTCAGACTTTACTTCAATCAATAACGGAGCAGCATCTTCTCATCCGGAAACAACAGCACCGGAAATGTGTCCCGTGAAAAAACGTCCGATCGGTCTCTCTAATAACTAAAGTTCCTTGGGTGAATAATGTCAACTCACTACACATACAACTATGTTTTAGCGCTTTCATGGTGTGTTTACTGACAGATATAAGTAAGAACTTTACACTACTTTATATTAGAAATGGCAACAGCGTAGGATGAATATTCCATAACAAGAAGATAGAGAAAAAGAAGAAGTTTATCGACCACGGTGTTGACACGGACTACAAAGGCGGACGCGCTCAATTTTTCAGGACTTATGCAGATCCCAAATACAGATAAGCAGGTACCAGATGGTAAAAAAAGTTGCCTTTGCTTAATGTTGCGGAAAAAAACGCCAGATAATGTCTTGTCTTATACACACACCATAATAATACTCGTATGTTGAAGCACATCAAGCGGTGTTGCTTCATAGCTTACCAAAGTCGTTGTAAAACATTTTGATAGATTTTTGAGCACAGTGTGTAATGTTCTATATTTTCAATGGAACATACAAAATGTTGAGTCATATTGCCATCATAGTGCAGGCTACACTTATCTCTAATGTTTGACTGCCATTGGTCACACTTATTACATCATGTACCAAATAAAATAGCTACGAGGTGGGAAAGCTCAACCAAACTTATTCCTTACATTAGCTGCACCGGGTTATAAGGTGCACTGTCGAGTTTTGTGGGGAAAAAAAGGATTTGAAGTGCGCTTTATAGTCCGGAAAATATGGTAGTAGCATGTTGAAGCCATTTTAACATTTCACATTTTCTATAAAAAATGTTTTTCAAATGTTAATAATACACTATGTATAAAATAGTCAGCATGCTATAACAATTGCTCTTTCAAAATGTTGCTTTGATATTTTTGCTTAGTATTCCTACAACACACATTTTAGGGTCTTGTGCTTATGTTTTATAGGCATGTGAAATGTCCACGGAAATCAGCTTTTTTTTTTTAAACAATTTTTTTTCGCATCAAAAATATCACTACAGTGTTTTTTTAAAATGATCAATATCAATAAAAATACAATCTTATCAAAAAAATTTGGAACGCTCGCCTTAGCCTCAGGTATTCACCGTTCCTCTTGCCTCAATGCCGCACTGAGTTACAGGAAGGGGAGACTAGTTAGCCAACAATCTAGCTACCAGCTTGTTTCCTCCGTTCGCTCTCCGAGCCACAATGTTGACGGCTGTCTACTTTGCTGTCAATCAAATTTGGAATGATTACAATCTGGACACTGTTAGTTCCGAACCAGTTGTAGTATTTATTAGTAGCCAGCGAGAAGGTATATTTTTGACATGACTGATTTAAACAGAGGTAACAATTTCGAAAGTATATTACCCGAGGGGGCGTGGCTATAAAATAGAGTTGCCAAATGGGATACGTTTTCTGAGTTCTTTGCATGCATGTTATATAATTGTTCGTAAATTATCTAATAGTAAAACAAAACATTCTGTAGCATGGGACATAAAAGTGTCAAAAAGACAGCCAAAAGAGGTTGGTAGATGAGAATAAATCTAAAGGTAAAATTATAAATGTAGAAATTCACCCAATTCCAGGAAATGTAGTCTTGATTTTCACAATTTTATTTCGGGGTTTGCATGGCAGTACAAAGTGCTGATAAAAATGTTCCTCTTTTTTTCCTCAAAGGGTGCTAACATCCTTGGTTTTAAGCAAATCACCATTTTTTTTAATCATCTTTGGTCTTTTTAAGTAGAGATTTGAATCTTACAACAACTCATGTTTTGATTCTCGTTTTAACACCATCAAACTGATTCTCGCAATATATTTGGTATAAAAATGATTATAAAACCTTTTTGAAACTGATTACAAAAGCTCTTTTTGATGAATGACACAAGCATGTAGATGGCCTAAAACGTCTTTTTAAAAATTGAGTCATAAGGGTTTTTAATTTAATTAAGCAATTTAGAATCGGAATAAATCCAAAGTGCAATTTGGATGTGAATCGTTTTTTTTTTAACACCACTACTACTCTTTAGAATCCATATTGTCCTGTTTTGTGGTCATTATGATACATTGTTTTCGATATTTAAAACACTTCCTTGTGGTCTACATAACATGTAATGGTGATTATTTGCATTTATATTATTTACAGACCATCTTTAAAGGGGAACTTTTTGGAATTGTTGCCTATTGTTCACAATCATTATGAGAGACATGATGATGGATGTTACATACATTTTTTCATTCTAAATGTTAAATGTGATCAAAAGTCTGTTTACAACAGAGCCAATGGGAGCCGCTCAATTCCGCCTATAAAGCCCTTAAAAACATTCAAACACCTCCATTAGGGTTTTATATACATGATGCAAGTATACATGTAATGTAGTAACAGGCACATTTTTTTCTTCATCACTGATTATTACTCACTGTAGACTTCATGAGAGCCAACAAACCATAAAATATCACTTACTGTACAATATCTGCTGTCATTAGAATGCCGACTGTTGGGATGTTCATATATTCCCATTTAGATTAAGAATATCTCGTAGTCCTCGGGAAGAAATGGTGTGGTGAGGACGGGGGGCAGATGGACCAATGGTCTTTTCGTGTCGTTCTTGCCATTTCCGGGTCCTAAATGGCTGTAGAAGTGTACCAACTTGTCGGAATATCTACTCGGACAACTTCTGTCCAGGTGAGATGCATGATTTATGATCTACAATAAACTTCCAGGGAGCAAGGAAGCGAGGAAACACCTCACCAGTCGAAATTGTACACAGACTTGTGATCCCGGCGCCGCTATAGTTAGTCTGCATTCGCGCTTATAATAAAATCACTTATACTTGGTTAATATTCAAGTCACAAAATGTAAATTGGAGTATTGTTGTCGCTTTTTGAATGGTTATATAATGGGTTTTAATGGAGGACATCCCATTGGCTGCGCTGTAAGCAGACTTTTATTTACGTTTATTTAATATTTAGAATGCATTAAAAAATCCATTCATCGTGTCTCTAATAATGATTGTGAACGGTAAGAAAAATTAAAAAAAAAGTGCAGTTCCCCTCGAAGCCGCTTTCTGACAGTCACTTCAAAATGTGCCGTTTTGTGGTCAGCCTTATTTACGTGCTTAAGTCGTCCTCCAGGCCAAGCCCCTGTCGACTGCGTCTTTTCTCGTCAGCCGTGTTGTAGTTTTTGGGCTTCCATATTGAGTTTACTGACATAAGTTCAAACTATACGCTACTTTTTATTCTAAATGGCAACAGCGAGGATGCATGTGCACGTACGAGCTGCCCCACAACAAGAGGGTAGAGGAAAAAGAATGAACTTATTGACTACAACATCGGACTACAATAGCGGACTCGAACAAAGCTCTTCGGGTAAACTTCCCCCATATATGGAGATAGCTGCTGATATAAATAGGCAAACTATGTCACTAAAGTCTTGAATTCCAAACTGTTCTTTTTGGAGCAAGTTTGAAAGAAGGCAAGATTATTTTTTTTTATAAATCTCCGCCATGCCTCCATGGTTTCATTTCACATTTTGGGACTTAATGCAGATCCCAAGTTCACAAAAACAGGTACCAACAGGTTAGAAAAGTTGGTTTTGCAGGAGTGGTCCATCAAGTCAAAAACATTGGCAGGCTCGCCCCACAGTACATGCATGCACGCAATAAGGACACGTCCAAAAAGTTTTAAATCAATGTGATCGCTCCTCCCGTAGGTTGATGAATGATGCATCAGCAGGTAGAACCATGTCATGCTAAAGACCATTTCTTGAGTACAATGGCAGCGTTTGTGAGTAAAGTTAGAATCATCTTTGACCCAGAACACTTATGTAACTTTTTGCTGCAATTCAAGAATTGTTACGGTTCATCTGCACCGGTGCCAGCTGACTGAAGCAACCGCTTGTTAGTCCATTTTGATGTTTGTACCGGTAATTTAAAAAAAGCCAAAATATGCTAATTAGGGTTGCCTCGATACCAATATTGTGGTACCGGTACCAAAAGGTATTTTGATACTTTTCTAAATAAAGGTGACCACAAAAATGGCATTATTGGCTTTATTTTTACCAAAAATCTTACGATACATTAAACATATGTTTCTTATTGCAATCAAAGAACAATTTTGTCCTTAAATAAAATAGTGAATATACAAGACAACTTGTCTTTTAGTAGTAAGTAAACAAACAAAGGCTCCTAAGTAGTCTGCTGACATATGCAGTAACATATTGTCATTTATCATTCTATTATTATTTCAACATTATAAAGAACAAGCTGTAAAAAAGTATTATTAATCCATCCAAATTGTTAATATCTGGTTTTCTGTTTCAACATGTTCTATCTACACTTCTGTTAAGTAATAATCACTTATTCTTCTGTTGTTTGGATACTTTACATTAGTTTTGGATGATACCACAAATTTAAGTATCTATCCAATACAGGATCATACATTGGTCATAATTTAAGTTCTCGTGTGTCCGGGGACGTATTTCCTGAGTTTATGAATATTATATGAATAAAAAATAAAAAAAATAGAACAGAATTTGTGACGATAAAAAAATATTGATTTAATCATAATAGTATCGACTAGATACGCTCTTGTACTTGGTATCATTACAGCGGATGTCAGTTGTAGATCCACCCATTGCATTTGTTTACATTGTGACGCCGGTGAGCTATTGTATCCTCCTAGGGTGTGTAGTGAAACACTTTTAGCTATTCCTCGTGCTGCAGGTATGATACTTCTAAAAAAAAAACGTACTTTATTTGTCACCATGGAGGCGAGGATTAGTGATTTAGAAGAAACAGAAACACTGCCGATTGCTGATGGACATTAGCCGCCAGCCATGTTTTAAAACACATCTTCCTGAGGGTGTTTGTGTTATAACTTCACCTTTATCGTTAGTTTTTAAGCCAAAATGCGTCCATTCTCCCTTTTCTGTCTACACACTGTGTCTGCTTTTAAGTACTCCGTGATTGTGCGCTGCCGAACATGCTCGTCTGCTCGTAAAACCAGCAATGTCATGCCCTGGAACCGGTACTTTTCAAAAGTACCGTTTTTGATTAATTAGTACTGCGATACTATACCGGTATACCGTACAACCCTAATGCTAATACTTATATATAATAAGACATGTTATGTTGGTGTTACAGGTGACAAAACCTTATTTGTTAGTTGTCAATTTTAGAAAAAATGGCCTCCAGGCACGACTGAGATGGATGTCATTTGTTGGCTGTAGGTTGTCATCCAGACCATCCCCACGATGGTACCGGCCACCGCGGAGAACGGAGAGAAGATCACGGTCCAGCTGGCCAAGATCATCACAATCCCCGCCCATCAGTTGGCTCAGTGTCAGCTTCAGAACCCCACAGATGTCAAGTCTGGCATCGGGGGCTCGACCACGGGAATCGGCCTCCTGGGAAGCCCCCTGACGGTCCAGACGCTCACCCCGGTCAGCGTGGCCTCGGGAGCGCAGGTGATGAGGCTGTCCGTGCCGTCTCAGGCGCAAGCGCAGACTCTGGTGGTGTCGAGAAGCGTCAGCGGCGGGGGGGCGGTCACGGTGTCGACGGCCAATCAGGCGATGGTGGCGGCGCCTCGCATCATTAGTGGCCTTTTCAACGGCTCCGAGCTGGTGATGGGAGGGGACAAGCTGAAGGCCGCCGGCGTTCCAGTACAAGCTGTGCAAATGGCGGTGGCGGTCCAACAGAACCAGGCCAAACCCCGAAGGGACCCTGATGTGCTAAGCAAAGAGATGCCTGTCATCATAAAGACTGAAGAGCCCGAATGTTGAGAATCTTCCTCCTGAAAGTGAGTTATGACATCATTGTTACTCCATACCAGCAGCAGGTGGTCTTTTTTTGGTCGTGGGGAACTTCTCGCATAGAACCTGGAAGTATCCAACATAGGAACACAGACTTCAAGGGACCAGCCCAGATCCACTACCAAGTTTTAACATCTCAATAACCCTCTGGCTTTTCAAACAACACTACAACAAATTAGAAACTTTTAACGGACAAACAATGGAGCTTCAGTGAGATGTTTGTAGAATTATTTTCTGCAACAAAACCCAGCAATCTGACTTCAGTCACTGTAATAACAGAATGAGTGTGTGAGTGTGTGTGTGTGTGTGTACATGGGGCCTGAAAGAGATGTGTATAAAACACACACATATTGTATATCCATCCACACATACATGTATATGAATATACGGGGTGTGCCGAAAGTGGGTATACAGGATTTATTTCAACTATCTGGTACAAAATTAAATAACGCCAGGGTTTCTTAATTCGCCCCTGAGTCAAAAATACAGGTTGGTGTTGACAGCTGTGACTGTAAGCAACTTCCCTGTTCTATTTTTAAAAAATGGTTTTAACGCCACATGATGGCGTTCATTGCATTTGAAGTATCAACACGGGTGACCAGCGTCCAGCAGCTCTATCCAGCTCTGCATGCGCTATCAATATTGTTGCCGTTCTGCTGTTGGACTGATCGATGTTGTCATACATTTTTTTTATGAAAGGAAGATTTCAAATTGTACACCACAGTGTTTCACACAGGAATGCAATGTGGAGTGGAGACTAATGATGTAGTCATCAAATTCACATAATTGGCCATGACACATGTTGGTAAAAAAAAAAAAAAAAAAAAGCTTTAGAACTGCTGAAAAACTCTTCTTTTTGCCACTTTTTATTTACTGTAAAGGGCTCTGATTACTTGCTCAGAACCATGCCTCTAAATTGGCAACAGTAATGATCCCTCCTGCTAAGTCTTCTTCTTCTCTGGCAGACCAGGCGTGTTAATGAATTGAATGAAAATGTATTTCTGGGGAAACACTGTACCTCCTAAAGGCCATCCTTTGTGCGTGTGTGTGTGTGCGTGTGTATACTATATGTATATGACCACACGTGTGTATATATAATAGCTACTATATGGTTTACAGAGCAGCCTTACATTGTTTTCTTTTTCATGTAGTGTCTGAAAGGTAAGCTGAGCTGAAGTTAATTTTGTTGTTTTTCTAACTTTACCAAGCACAGTATTATAGAAAAAAAAAAAAGATCTAACATTTAAATTCTCATGAGCTGACTGGGTTTAGCATACTACCACAAAGACCACCATCATGTATGCACAAGCTGCACTGCCACCTGTGAAGAAGATACACTTTTTAGCTTCTGGATGAAAAGCAAGTCTGCTTCTTTTTGGTGTACTTTATTTTTTCTTTGTGTTTTTTATATATATCAGGAATACGCAATTCAAGTTAAATACAATTGTTTAAATGTTTTTTCAGTTTCAGAATTTAGCTGTACTTTGCAGAACATTCTTAGAATTATTTTCTAATGTAACAAATATGTATATAACCTAATCTTTTTTCTTTTTTTTTTGCTAAAGGGTGTATAAAAAATACTGAATGCAATGTCAGTCTTAGTCTGATGTCACTCAAAAAGGTCATTTTTTTTTGTCATGTTTGCTCGTGTCCGACATTTCATTATTTTTTTTTAAATCAAAAAAGAGGGAAAATACAGAAGTTTGTGTTCAGACTGAACTGTTTGTATATTCAACATTTGAAGTATATTTTGTTGTACTCTTGTTTCAAAGTGTATTAAAGTAGATTTTACTCAAGCATAAAACATTTGAAACCTATTGTGTGTTAAAATATGTATTTACCTATTTGCTTTTTACTTGGAGTCTTTGACGCCAAAACACTTCATTTTTGCAAAACATTAACAAAGTTGGACTTTTTATTTACTAGATCATACTTTCTGGATTATTTTGATATATTAACCTTTTGGGAGGAAAATCAGAATGTTTTCAGGACATGTGTAGGGTCTACAAAGAGTAGATATTGAAGTAGAAAACCCAAAACCAGTGAAGTTGGCACGTTGTGTAAATCGTAAATAAAAACAGAATACAATGATTTGCAAATCCTTTTAAAAAAAAATTGCAAATCATTAATTTAGAATTTATTGGCAGCAACACATTCCAAAAAGTTGGCACAGGGGCATTTTTACCACTGTGTTACATGGCCTTTCCTTTTAAAACACTCTGTAAACGTTTGGGAACTGAGAAGACCAGTTTTTGAAGCTTTTCAGGTGGAATTCTTTCCCATTCTTGCTTGATGTAAACCTTAGGTTGTTCAACAGTCCGGGGTCTCCATTGTGGTATTTTAGGCTTCATAATGCGCCACACATTTTTAATGGGAGACAGGTCTGGACTACAGGCAGGCCAGTCTAGTACTCGCACTCTTTTACTATGAAGCCACGCTGTTGTAACACGTGGCTTGGCATTGTCTTGCTGAAATAAGCAGGGGCGTCCATGATAACGTTGCTTGGATGGCAACATATGTTGCTCGAAAACCTGTATGTACCTTTCAGCATTAATGGCGCCTTCACAGATGTGTAAGTTACCCATGTCTTGGGCACTAATACACCCCCATACCATCACACATGCTGGCTTTTCAACTTTGCGCCTATAACAGTCCGGATGGTTCTTTTCTTCTTTGGTTCGCAGGACACGACATCCAGTTTCCAAAAACAATTTGAAATGTGGACTCGTCAGACCACAGAACACTTTTCCACTTTGCATCAGTCCTTCTTAGATGAGCTCGGGCCCAGCGAAGCCGGTGGGATTTCTGGGTGTTGTTGATAAATGGCTTGGGCTTTGCATAGTAGAGTTTTAACTTGCACTTACAGATGTAGCGACCAACTGTAGTTACCAACAGTGGTTTTCTGAAGTGTTCTTGAGCCCATGTGGTGATATCCTTTACATACTGATGTCGCTTTTTGATGCAGTACCGCCTGAGGGATCGAAGGTCACAGGCATTGGTTTTTGGCCTTGCTTATGTGCAGCGATTTCTCCAGATTCTCTGAACCTTTTGAAGATATTACGGACCGTAGATGGTGAAATCCCTAAATTCCTTGCAATAGCTTGCTCAGAAATGTTGTTCTTAAACTGTTGGACAATTTGCTCACGCATTTGTTCACAAAGTGGTGACCCTCGCCCCATCCTTGTTTGTGAATGACTGAGCATTTCATGGAAGCTGCTTTTATACCCAATCATGGCACCCACCTGTTCCCAATTAGCCTGTTAACCTGTGGGATGTTCTAAATACGTGTTTGATGAGCATTCCTCAACTTCTTCAGTCTTTTTTGCCACTTGTGCCAGCTTTTTTGAAACATCTTGCAGGCGTCAAATCCCAAATAAACTAATATTTGCGAAAAATAACGTTTTCCAGTTCGAACGTTAAATGTCTTGTCTTTGCAGTCTATTCAATTGAATATAAGTTGAGAAGGATTTGCAAATCATTGTATTCTGTTATTATTTACGAATTACACAACGTGCCAACTTCACTGGTTTTGGGTTTTGTACATCAGGGTTATCAATTGTCCCAGGGGCCAAATCTGGCACGGGAATGACACCACACCGGCCCCCAAGATCAATTCAAAACTTGGGAGGTAAACATTTTTGCAGCAAACCCCCAATAAACCCTAGAGTGCTCCTGTTGTATAGAATAACTCAAAATAATAGACCGAAAAATTAGCTGTCAATCTTCACTATGACGTCACTTGATGGACGCTGGCTGCTGCGAGATCATGATTAAGAAATACATGACCGAGAGGAGTTAAATGATGTTCTCTATCCCACACGGACTACACAATTTATTATTTAAATCAAGTAATTTATTGTTCAACTTCGGCAGACACGTTCACAACAGTACATAAAGAGCTCTACTCCATTTTCCGGTGTATCGCTGAATAATGTCCCCGTTGCAACACCAACAATAGTTCCTAGGGAACGCATATCATAACAGTAGCTTCTATTGTTACAAGGAGGGCGAGAAACATTTTTTTTTTCAACAGACTCGTCAAAAAAACTCTAAAAACCGACTACACAGTTCCGGTCTTCACAATAAAAGCGCTGCTTCATCCTGCCTGCGCTACCAAAATAAAAGTATCAGAAAGCTAGCAACCTACGGAGTTTGCCGCCAATGTATTTCTTGTCAAGTGTATAGAAAGGAGTATGGAAGCTGGACTAATAAGATGCCAAAAATCAACCACTTTCATGTGGTATTTGACAAAAATGACTTTTTTTCCTCCTCCGTTCAAAAATGTGGACGTTATCAGCACGTAGAAACATTTTTTATTTCAACAGACTCGTCAAAAAAACTCTAAAAACCGACTACACAGTTCCGGTCTTCACAATAAAAGCGCTGCTTCATCCTGCCTGTTCTACCAAAATAAGAGTATCAGAAAGCTAGCAAGCAACGGAGTTTGCCGCCAATGTATTTCTTGTCAAGTGTATAGAAAGGAGTATGGAAGCTGGACTAATAAGATGCCAAAAATCAACCACTTTCATGTGGTATTTGACAGAAATGACTTTTTTTTCCTCCTCCGTTCAAATATGTGGACGTTGTCAGCACGTAGATGGACGCTTATCTTCTAACGAGAAGAGTAGCCAGCTAGCTAGCTAGCTAGAATCCTGTCTGATTCCAATAAATGCAAGTCATCAGAATCAGGTAATACACCAACTTATATATTCTTGTCTTCATGAAAGAAAGGAATCTATGTGTTAAAGTTAAAGTACCAATCATTGTCACACACTACATGTGGTGAAATTTGTCCTCTGCATTTGACCCATCCCCTTGTTCACCCCCTGGCAGGTGAGGAGAGCAGTGAGCAGCAGCGGTTGCCGCACCCGGGAATCATTTTTGGTGATTTAACCCCCAATTCCAACCCTTGATGCTGAGTGCCAAGCAGGGAGGTAAAGGGTCCCATTTGTATAGTCTTTGGTATGAACTCACGACCTACCGATCTGAAGGCGGACACTCTAACCACTAGGCCACTTAATGCTTGTATTATCATTAAACACCTTTAACTTGTTAACAATAGGGTGGAGGTGCCATCACCGGGTTGGGGAGGAGACCCTGCCCCAAGTGGAGGAGTTCAAGTACCTTGGAGTCTTGTTCAGGAGTGAGGGAAGAGTGGATCGGTGCGGCGTCTTCAGTAATGCGGACGCTGTATCGATCCGTTGTGGTGAAGAAGGAGCTGAGCCGGAAGGCAAAGCTCTCAATCTACGTTCCCATCCTCACCTATGGTCATGAGCTTTGGGTTATGACCGAAAGGACAAGATCACGGGTACAAGCGGCCGAAATGAGATTCCTCCGCCGGGTGGCGGGGCTCTCCCTTAGAGATAGGGGGAGAAGCTCAAAGTAAAGCCGCTGCTCCTCCACATCGAGAGGAGCCAGATGAGGTGGTTCGGGCATCTGGTCAGGATGCCACCCGAACAGTGTTTAGGGCACATCCGACCGGTAGGAGGCCACGGGGAAGACCCAGGACACGTTGGGAATACTGCCGTATTTTTCTGACTATAAGTCGCAGTTTTTTTTCATAGTTTGGCCGGGGGTGCGACTTATACTCAGGAGCGACTTATGTGTGAAATTATTAACACATTACCGTAAAATATCAAATAATATTATTTAGCTCATTCACGTAAGAGACTAGACATATAAGATTTCATGGGATTTAGCGATTAGGAGTGACAGATTGTTTGGTAAACTTATAGCATGTTCTATATGTTATAGTTATTTGAATGACTCTTACCATAATATGTTACGTTAACATACCAGGCACATTCTCAGTTGGTTATTTATGCGTCATATAACGTACACTTATTCAGCCTGTTGTTCACTATTCTTTATTTATTTTAAATTGCCTTTCAAATGTCTATTCTTGGTGTTGGGTTTTATCAAATAAATTTCCCCCAAAAATGCAACTTATACTCCAGTGCGACTTATATATGTTTTTTTTTCTTCTTTATTATGCATTTTCGGCCGGTGCGACTTATACTCCGGGGCGACTTATACTCAGAAAAATACGGTATGTCTTCCGGCTGGCCTGGGAACGCCTCGGGATCCCCCGGGAGGAGCGGGGCGAAGTGGCTGGGGAGAGGGAAGTCTGGGCTTCCCTGCTTAGGCTGCTGCCCCCGCGACCCGACCTCGGATAAGCGGAAGAAGATGGATGGATGGAACTTGTTAACAAAAACGTCTCTTTTTTTGGGAGTAGGAATTGGGGGTTAAATCACCAAAATGATTCCCGAGCTCAACTATCAGTGGTACTTTAACTTTAACTTTCATAAATAAATTACATATATAAATGAGGTAGATTCCTTCGACTTGGTCAATTGAAAAGTAGCTTGCCTGATTTAAGTCCTCTCCTTTTTAGGAGTTACACATTTTTTCATAACGTGATTTATGTAACTAAGGTGTGCTGTAGCTTGTTTACTTCAGATACAGTCAGTAGTCATTTGTTCCACTTATTTAGCGATACTAGTGGTGTTCCTCAAGGTTCCATTTTAGGTCCTCTCTTTTTCATCATTCGGGCTGTGGTGACCCGCAAGTTCAGTTCTAAAAACTTGAGACTCATATTTTTGCAACATGTTTTGCAAAACACTAGAGTGATGTCGTAGATAATCTTTCACTAGCTTTTTTGCTAGTCAAAGATTCTTGGTTTCTTAACAGCAGATTCTCCAGTAACTGACAAAACTAAATGACACTTTTCACTGGGACTCATCGAGGGCGGACGCTCCCCTTTCTTCTCCCTTATCTCTCCTGCTTGCTTCTTTGTCTTGTATTGTCTTAACTTTCTTGTTGCCTCTTTTTGCACTGC
This sequence comes from Entelurus aequoreus, assembly GCF_033978785.1. Lineage (NCBI taxonomy): Eukaryota > Metazoa > Chordata > Actinopteri > Syngnathiformes > Syngnathidae > Entelurus > Entelurus aequoreus. The sequence continues at coordinate 12,150,122 of NC_084752.1, forward strand.
TCTCCAAATCTAAACATTGGAACTATTTAACTGGCCTCAATGAAATTGACAAGCTCTTGGGTTTGGGGGAACCTGCTTGTTGTGACGGAGCGGTTGTTGCTGGACACACGACGGACTCTTGGGAGAAAAAGGAGTGCCTGGCGACCCTTTCAGTCGAGGACGTGAAGATATTCACCTTTTCGGAATTATGACAACAGGACATCTGCTGATTGGAGTAAGCGTTGCACTGGTTTGTCGACAAATTGGAAGTTGCTGGCAGTCTTCAAAGCTGCCACGAATGATTGGAGGATCCGGGAAGAACTGTGGACACTCTTGTGATTTGGATAACATCGGACTGTCTGCCCCGCAGGATGAATTTTGAGGACCATTCATAGACCATTTAGAGTGAAAAGCAAATTTTTTTTCACTCGCATACAAAACATTCTAACTTGGATTCTTTCACTGACTTCGAGACTCTCCCGAAGGACAGTGCGGCGAAAACACAACAATCTCCCTTCTTGTCTCTCATGGACACACACCTGTTGTAGTTGACTTTGGACTGACTGGCAAGAACATCAAGGCCGCGGAACAGAGACACACTGCAGGCTTACACACACACATGCATCCACAAAAAATATACACCACACACACCTAACCCAACCCCCATCCAACGCCCTTGACGCAAATCCCTTAGGGGTGATGGACGGATGGGCAGCGCCTGAATAGCTGCATCCTGCCACCGTAGTCCCAACTCCCTCCCCTCTGTTGCAAGTCTCGAGATGTACGTTGTAATATGTATATGTGCTTTGCTATGGAGTTTTTTTCCCACTCCAGACTGGGCCCCCTTAGGAGCCCAGTCTAGATTGTATTTTTTTTACTCATCCTTCCCCGGCGTTTACCTTTTTCCCACCTCGCCTTGTGGCGACCCATCAGCGTTCCTGTTCTGTAACCCTGTACACTGTTTGTTTGTCTAATCTTGAACGGGTTTGTGCTGAAAACAAAGTTTTGTTGTACTTGTGCAATGACAATAAAGACCTACCTACCTACTTACCTAAATAGACCAAAATCAAATGTCTACTGGTTCTCCGGAATATACAAAATAAGACTAATCGTGAAGGGGGAAATGTGGCCCTCAAAACAAATGGAATATTCCAAAAGTACAGAGTGGCATTGAACATAATTTTTTGACAATGTTTTTGTGCAATGAAAGAATTTAGACTTTAAAATGTTTGTTTTTGTAAGATTAACCCTTGGGTGCACACGTGGGGTCAAAAATGACCCGAAGGGTGGTTATTCTTTAAAATCTTTTAAATGAAATGTAGAAATATATTCATATTCATCATAAAACATGTTTGTGCCATTTGCCTTTTTTCCCCCCATTAACTGTAAGAAATTGCACTTTTTGTATCACTACACCCTCTTCCACAAGTGGGGTCAAAAATGACCCCAAGCAGTTCCTATGGAATCTTCTATGAACCTTTAATTCCAAGCAACTCTGATCTGACGTCCGCCGTCTCACTACCCAGGAGGTAAGTATTACCTCCATTTATGAACTTATTTTTCATTGATGGAATATAATGTGTAATCAAATTAGTGATCAGATAGCTTACTTTGTTGTTAGCCAACAGTATTGTTTTAGCTAACTGTATTGTTGGTTGACACACTTTGGACCTGACCTAGATAATTCAAACAGAGGCCAATGTTATATTAGCACGTTCTTTTTAGCTTGTTAAAAAAAAAAAAAAAAGATATATAGTTTTCTCTGCTTTTCAATTATTGTCCTTTCTAATGTTTTATTTGTTTTTGGTTTTATTTGCTATGAGACCAGCTATGATCGTGTGGACCTTGCCGGACAAATGATCCAGGACGAATCGGATGAAGAGCCCATTGACATCTCAGATTTAGAGGACCCAGACTATTTCCTCCCGCTGAACAAGGCCAGACTGACAAAGGAGTCCTCTGAAGAGGTAATGGACATTGTGTCCAACAGAATGAGCCTCAAGGGCTATTTCTGGGCAGAGTTACCCCCCCAGCCAGACTAAAACACTAAGCCCAGGGCCTGTACCTGGGTTTAGTACTGTCTCCCCAATCGATGCATGGAAGTTGTTAATGGCAGTTTATATTATAATAGAATGTCTGACATGCACAGACACCTACTTACATGTATGTTGCTGTGTAAAAATGACCACCTGGGTGGTGAGACTGTGGACATCAGATGTGTAAGTGGGACAGTATTGACAGTCAAAGTTGCATCAGGTGTGAGAGATAACATCAGATGTAATACTGTCCCATTTACATAATGTATTACATTATGTACACACACCTTTATACATATACTGTATGTACACATTTGTGTGTATGTATCTATGTGTGTGAAAACAAAACCAGTTGAGTAAAGCAATTTTAAAGGCCTACTGAAAGCCACTACTACCGACCACGCAGTCTGATAGTTTATATATCAATGATGAAATCTTAACATTGCAACACATGCCAATACGGCCGGGTTAACTTATAAAGTGCAATTTTAAATTTCCCGCTAAACTTCCGGTTGAAAACGTCTATGTACGATGACGTATGCGCGTGACGTCAATCGTTGAAACGGAAGTATTCGGACCCATTGGATCCAATACAAAAAGCTCTGTTTTCATCTCAAAATTCCACAGTATTCTGGACATCTGTATTGGTGAATCTTTTGCAATTTGTTTAATGAACAATGAAGACTGCAAAGAAGAAAGTTGTAGGTGGGATCGGTGTATTAGCTGCGGACTACAGCAACACAACCAGGAGGACTTTGATATGGATAGCAGACGCGCTAGCCGGCAACCTCACCTTGACTTCCTCCGTCTCCGGGCCGCCGACCGCATCTATGATCGTCACTCCGTCGATCGCTGGAACGCAGGTGAGCACGGGTGTTGATGAGCAGATGTGGGCTGGCGTAGGTGGAGAGATAATGTTTTTAGCATAGCTCTGTGAGGTCCTGTTGCTAAGTTAGCTTCAATGGCGTCGTTAGCAACAGCATTGTTAAGCTTTACCAGGCTGGAAAGCATTAACCGTGTATTTACAGGTCCATGGTTTAATAGTATTGTTGATTTTCTGTCTATCCTTCCAGTCAGGGGTTTATTTATTTTGTTTCTATCTGCATTTAAGCCCGATGTGCTATCACGTTAGCTCCGTAGCTAAAGAGCTTCGCCAATGTATTGTCGTGGAGATAAAAGTCACTGTGAATGTCCATTTCGCGTTCTCAACTCCCATTTTCAAGAGGATATAGTATCCGAGGTGGTTTAAAATACAAATCCGTGATCCACAATACAAAAAGGATAAAGTGTGGAATCCAATGAGCCCTTGTACCTAATTATGGTCATAGCTAAAAAATATACGTCCTGCACTGCACTCTAGTCCTTCACTCTCACGTTCCTCATCCACAAATATTTCATCCTCGCTCAAATTAATGGGGTAATCGTCGCTTTCTCGATCCGAATCGCTCTCGCTGCTGGTGTAAACAATGGGGAAGTGTGAGGAGCCTTTCAACCTGTGACGTCACGCTACTTCCGGTACAGGCAAGGCTTTTTTTTAATCAGCGACCAAAAGTTGCGAACTTTATCGTCGATGTTCTCTACTAAATCCTTTCAGCAAAAATATGGCAATATCGCAAAATGATCAAGAATGACACATAGAATGAATGGATCTGCTATCCCCGTTTAAATTTAAAAAATTCATTGCAGTAGACCTTTAAGTAACATATGTTTAATATTTGATATTTGCTCCACAATAACACTCTCCATGCAGTTGACCTGACAATTAAATACAAATAATATATTCAAAATGTTTATTACAGTCAGCAAGCAGCATGGTGGTTTTGGTATTACTCAAACTTTACATATATATTTATACATATATATGTTTGTCATCGATAAAACACAGTATTTTAGGGAACACTAATTTTCTGCTTACCATCACCTTATTCTTTTTCCCCAAATACATGCACATCAACAATAAAATAGCACTTATAACATGAATCAAACAAAAACGTGCACACACCATCACTCTCACATACACTTTATTGTAGCAACCGTGCAGAAACCATGCCTGCGTATTTAAAGTTCCATGCACTCCATGCTGTCTTGGTTTGTTGTAATAGTTACAGTTACACTCATCGTAAAATCAGAATATAAATCTACGTGGGTTTTTTTTTTTTAAATTGTTGCAGCCATGCATACAATACACAATACGTAGTGTGTAGTCGCGTCTCAAAAGGACCACTTCAGTCAGTACAAGTATATCGTGTTCACTTAGTGTGTAGCGCTGTCATGAATCCATTACTGCACTTACTGGAAACTCACTGTAACTGCACTTCAAAGTGTAAGAATGGCAGAGTGCCAATGAAAAAATACAAGCATTGTTAAAAGATAAGGTAGTGCTAGCGTTGCCAGATGTACGATAATTATAATATTTGGACGATCATTTCACCCTCCGTATGATCAATAGTTCGCAATATCCTAGAATATATGATAAATTGACCCTGGAAACACACACACTGCAGCTAAAAGTGTGCATTCACTCACCTTCTTATTTACAACCAGGTGGGGGCGCTGTGTATTTAAAGGTAAAACTGCATTATTAAGCTACATGGTAGCACTATATAGTCAGCACACACTACTAAGCATTAGTAAATACTGAATTCATCATTTATAAAGCATATTTTGACATTACTACTCATTAGTATATAGTTTATATAAACATTTTTAAATGTTTTATATATATTAATAAGCTCATCTCTAAATGGTGGCATTTTTATACTTTTTAATTCAGCTTTTCTACATTATATTTAAGTATTGTCAATGGTTCGTTAGACCATGTGGAACAGAGGTGTCACACTTCTTTTACTGAAGGCCACATTGCAATTATGGCTGCCATCTGAGGACCGTTTGAAACAGTGAATGTTTATGAATGGTTACACAATTTGCATAGGAAACTTTTCGGTTATATCTTTTTACTTACAGGTTGATGAATATCTCGCTTTAAAATCACAAGTCAAGTTGACAAGCAGATATTTAAATATACATTTTTGAGAACCAAAAACAATGCCTGGAACATCTTGTTGCATGCATGGTCAGATACTATTAAAGTGTAAAACATATGCAGTACATTTGTATGTCAAAATTCAAGGAGTTAATACATTTAGCCAGAAAATGTCCCCCCCCCTCAGCCTTTTGTAGGCCACATAAATGTTGTGCAGGGCCACAGTAAACATTTTTGGCTGGCCAGATCTAGCACCCAAGCCTTGAGTTTGACACCTGTGATTCAGAACGTATGTAAATAGGACTTTTAATATTCACTCTAGACATTTATACATGCACTTACAGTATTCAGACATGTACTAGTGGTTATATTTATAAACTGCATACTAATGAGTATTCATGTCGAAAGTACTGTAAAAGTGCACCGGTAGTTAAGCCGCACCCACCAAATTTTAGAAGAATTAAATATTTTAGCGGCATCAGACTAGAAGCCGCAGATATGTAACGGTATGAAAGATTTTCAATCAATCAATCAATGTTTACTTATATAGCCCTAAATCACGAGTGTCTCAAAGGACTGAATTTGCATTTTATAAATGTTTATTTATATACTTTGTTTCTAAATGGTGTCTGTAACACGGCAGTAAAACGGATGACCAAACAAAACAGAAGTCATCGTTATGGACCGACTAGCTGCGGAAAATATCTCTTCAAACAGCTAAACAGACTCAATAACTCCATGGTGACGTGTGGTGAATTTATGAAACTGAATAAATACAAAAATAATGCAATTGTAAGTTAATAATACTAACACTTGTAAAACAGGTTAGCATGTTCGCTAATACTAACGACGCTAGCTTTAATACATTGCGATAGCATGTACTAATATGCATGAAAACACTTCTACAGACATCACACATGGGACGGTTCAGTCAACATGAATTGTTTTACTTATATTGTAAACTTACAAATGTTGCTTGGAGTGATGAATGAAGAATCTGTTTGAGCAGAAACGCTATGGACGAATACTTTCGGTACGAAACAGTAAGTACATTTTAAACCCGCAGAATCGGCAGTGAGCGAACTGGCGCCATAGCACAATCACTTTTCAGTGTCTCTGTTGGCGGAATACGAAAACTATTTGTTGAATTATGGCTTAAATTACCTGCACTGTTTGCTCAGCCGCAGGGTCCAAAGCGTTGGAAAAAAGTAGGCATAGTCTGGAAAATACGGCAGTTTTTCTAAGTGTTACAGCTACACTGTAACAGCGTGAGGTGACGATGGTACTGAATAAGTAAAATCAGGCAGATTACTGTACGTACAACCATTTGAAGAGACTGGTGCAATAACTATCCATCTGGCAACGCTAGTTAGTGCTTCATTCTATTTCTACCTCAAGTCGAGGCACAGGCAGAAATACATATAATATACAATTATAAAAATATAAATGTTACACTTTTTTAAATTAAATAGATAACATAAAAATACTGTAATCTTTTCTTTTTTTTTTGGCAAAATGTTTATCAGTATATACAACATATATTTTTTTGTTCATCTTTACAATATTTGAAATGATTATTTGTGAGTTAAATTATGTGCGTATTATTTATTTATTAACACGCACCATCTAACTGATCTATTCATTCTTCATTGCTTCTCCTTAAAGCTGAAATCACAAACCAGTGAGAGATGGTCTGAAGGGTACCTGAAGGATGGGAGCCTGTTTGGACCAATCTCTTCCTCCGAAGGGAAGTCCAAGACCGCATCCACGGTAAGCAAGTCCTGAGTGTACCAAATATAGTCCAGAGTCGCGCAGCACTCCCCTGTGGGGCGAATCTTCCACGTCGTGTACCGTGGTTCTGTCAAACTGTTTTGGCTGAGTTTCTTGTAGGCGGAGTCTAAACCAAGAGGAGAGGTGAGAAAATGGCGGTACACGTCCTCAGTCGGGACGGCATTAAAATCCCCACAAATGATGAGAGGGACTTGGGAGTTGGGGCCGTCCGATGTTCTGACCGCGTGTTTCTGGACCACGTTTTGGACTTGACGCAAGAGGTCTGAGCCCTGGGCGCTGCGCAGCCACTCCCAGCCGGCACGTGCCTTCAGGTGAGTCACGGCCACACACACGCGCCTCCTTGTGCTTCGACAGCGCAGCATCACCACCAAAGCAACCTGGAACGGACACAGCGGTGTGTGAGAAAGTCTCAAAATACCACATTGTGTCGTCAAGAGGGTTCTACACACCTGATTGGTCGGAATCCTCATAGCGGACAGCTGTAGGCTCACACAGTCCAAAAACTCGAAACGGGACTCGTCGAAAAAGAGCGCACAACCGTCGGGGCCGTTGTTGCCCTCCACGTCTAAACACGGCGACCAAGGTTTAGGACAGAACATGCTTCTGTAACCCAGGCGGGCCAGAATGGGCTGAAAGGTATCAAAGTAGTGGTCCACTTCCTGCAGACACAGGATGTGCGGTCGGTAGGTGAGGATCTCCTCCAAGATCAGATACTTCCTTCGGGACCAGCTGAGAGCCTCCAGGGGACACTGCACAAAACTGTCAAGTCCTTCACCGAGAGCTGACGATAAAGAGACCAGAAGTCAGTGTCAGCGATTAAACATTAAAAAATGTTGGGTTAAAAAATAACCCAATTTTAACCCAACTGCTGGTTCAGAAAAGGACAAACCCCTTATTTGAGTTATTTTAAGTCATTTTAGGTTAATTTTCTCAACCTGACTTTTGCATTGAATTATTTAACCAAAAAGTTGAGTTATGATAACTTAATATTGGGTTATTCCCAACCAAACTATTGGGTTGAATTATTTAACCCAAAGGTTGAGTTATGATAACTTAATGTTGGGTTATTCCCAACCAAACTATTGGGTTGAATTATTTAACCCAAAAGTTGAGTTATGATAACTTAATGTTGGGTTATTCCCAACCAAACTATTGGGTTGAATTATTTAACCCAAAAGTTGAGTTATAATAACTTAATGTTGGGTTATTCCCAACGAAACTATTGGGTTGAATTATTTAACCCAAAAGTTGAGTAACGCTAACTCAATGTTGGTTGATTCATAACCCAACTATCGGGTTGAATGTATTTAACACAAAAGCTGAGTTATGCTCACTACAATGTTGGGTTATTCCCAGCCCAACTATTGGTGTTGCACAATTTAGCGCTACTTGACCCAATAGTTGGTTAAAAATTATCAATTTTACTGCTGGTTTGTCCTACTCCTTCCCAACTACTGTACAAAATGATTTTTATTCCATTAAAATATACTCGAAAGCAAGATATGAGTAACATTTCTTACAAAAATTGCCGTGTATGGTCATGGTAGTTCTAAATATCGATATCGCCAATACTAGATCTTTATGCTCTAATATCGATTCTCAAATCAAAATATCTATACTTTTGATACTTTAGTTCAAAGGTGTCTAAACGTTTTCCACCAAGCGGCCGCATGCTGAAAAGTCAAAGTATGCAAGGGCCAAGTTGGTATTTATTTTATTTTAAAAAATGCTAAAAACAGATATTGTGTCAGCTTTGTATTATAGTGACTAAGTATATTATTTTTAGTTACATTTTGTTATTACATACCAATTGTTTTGCTTTTTTCTTACATTTTACTGTTGCTTTTTTTTCCATGTAAGGATAGAATAAAAAATATATATAAAGTAATACGATTGTGTAACTGCATAACCTAATATGTCAACATTATTGCCTCTACCAAAATATTTATGTTCAGTTGCACATTCAACAGTGTTTATTATGGTTGTTGTCATTTTTCAAACTAGTATTATTTCATTTTTTAAAGAACTAACTAAACTTTGTTTACATTTTAAGTATATTTGATTTTGAGAGCTTCTAATATTTTAGATCAGGGGTATCTAAAAAGGGCCACATGCTGAAAAGTCAAGCATGTGGAGGCCATTTTAATATTTATTTACTTTTAAAAAATGATAAAAACACACACACACATATATATATGTATATATATGTATATATATATATGTGTATATATATATATATATATATATATATATATATATATATATATAAAAAATTAAAGACAAAACTTTGTGTTATAGGTGACTACATATATTATCATTATTTATTAGTTTATAATGTTCAGCTTTTTCTCATTACGTTACGATTTTTTTATTTATTTTTTTAGATCGATTGGTTATTATTTGAAAATACACAATAGACACATATTTTTGTAAGTATCGGATCGGTATCGCCAATACCAGCCTGAATTTTACTTTGACTTAGACTTCCTTTTTATTGTCATTCAAATTTGAACTTTACAGCACAGATAAGAAAGAAATTTCGTTACATAAACTCATGGTAGTGCAGGATAAAAAAGCAATATGGTATCGGATCGGAAATACAATTAGTGGTATCGCACATCACTAGTGCATTTACGCACAGCATGAAACATCGCGTGGACAAGGATGAGGTGAAAAAGGAGTGATAAAAACACGTCTTTCTGTGACCGCGTCAGAGAACGTTAAAAAGTGTTCTGCGTCACACTCTCAAAACGACGGTACGTTCAAGGACTGCTGAACAGAGTAGGACGCCACAACGCCCGCCGAATCAATGCAAACTAAACAAACTAATGGGCCTCCTAACAGGAAGACGTGTGCGTGCTTGTCTGACATGAAGATTTTGGATGATGGGCAAAATAAAAAAAACTACAGTTCCCCTTTACAGACAACATCAACTTAAGTGCAATATTGGCAGCATGGAAACATGGTGACTGACAAACTCGTCACCTGGCATAAATGGAACACAAATAGAAAGAACATGAGACGTGAAATGTCATCTCTGACTCAACTGCTCCACCTGTGCCACGTCATCAAGAACCAGACACAAATGACCACTTTGTGCTTCTCATTGGTTGTCACCATGGTAACGAGGCCCATACTTCTGCGTGAGACCCTACTTGGGAGCATAATAACCTTTACTACTAGTTTTATTTCAGCACTGCAGAGACAGTGTGGCACACAAGAGCTAGGTATTAATAAGAATACTTCTGTCAGTACCTTTGAATAAGTACACTGTACACACTGTGCAACATTATTCGGCTTGTGGGCAATGCGCTACAGCACTTTATAATAACTGATTCTTCATTTCCTCTCCGAAAATTATTTTAACTGACCTGGTCTTTGGTTGTGATCCTGGTCTGTGTCTGTATTTTTAGCCTTTTCTATTTTTATTTCTACTTGAAGCCATTGGCTATAATCTGACATATTTACATACAGTATTTTTCGGACCATACAGCGCACCGAAGGCGCACCGCGCAGGTCTATTTTCACACACAAGGCACATCGTATTATACGGCGCGTTGAAGAGGTCATATTATGAATTTTTTTCTACATTTAAAACACTTCCTTGTGGTCTACATAACATGTAATAGTGGTTCTTTGGTCAAAATGTTGTATAGATTATGTTTTCAAGTCCTTTTCTGACCGTCTCTTCAGGATGCAACGTTTTGTGGGCGGTCTTATTTACGTGGCTCCACTTCAACAGCGTCTTCTCCCCGTCATCTTTGTTGTACCGGTAGTTTTTAGCGCTTCCGTAGCAGATATAAGTTAGAACTGTACGCTACTTTATATTAGAAATGGCAACAGCGGAGGATGAATGCCTCACAACAAGACGATGGAGAAAGAGAAGCTTATTGACTACGGCGCAAACTACAATGGCGGACGTGTGCACATTTTTGGGACTTTTGCAGATTCCAAGTATACATTAGCAGGTACCAATAGGTAAGAAAAGTTGGTTTTGCATAATACTGTGAACAAAACGGCAGATAATGTCTCCTAAAAGGTGCCATTATGGTGTCCTTGTACATACACCATAATAATACCCGTATGTTGAAGCACAGTACGTCTGACTACGGTAACCAAAATGCGCAGACGTTCCATTAGGCGGTGCGGCTTCGTAGCTTACCAAACTCGTACTAAAACATTTTGACACATTTTTGAGCGCCATATGTAATGTTCTATATCCTCAATGAAACATCAAAGCTTTGGGCTTGCTTGCTTACGGATACTTGCTAGCGTCATGTATTGAACAGGCGTAAAAAAACAGCAATCCTCACATATCTCTTGTGTGTGACTGCCATCTACTGGTCACACTTATCATTACACCATATACCAAATAAAATTGCTTCAAGGTTGGTAAGCACAACTAGAATGAATCTGTACATAAGGCGCACAAAAATAAAAGGATTTTAAGTGCGCCAAAAAACAAGGTATACTGTGTATATGTTCATATATATGTTCTGTCCGTATTTGTCAAATGGTGGAGCACATGTCCCTTACCTTGTGCCAGAATGTTCCACTGCATGACTCGAATAGCGCTGCTGTCGCCATCGCTTTGCGATATGAAAGTTCTGTGGTAGCGCGGTGGTCCGTCTCTGAGGGCCTCTTCGCACTGCTGCAGCACCCCCACGAGATCCAGGGGACTAACTGGGGACCCCTTCTGCTCCTGCACGACCAGGTAAAACACGTATAAACCACACTTCAAAGTCAGAGTAAGCGTAAGTAACTGTTGTTGGAGTTCAGAAGACAACCTGGCAGAAATCTGAATCGAGCGTTGTGTCCGCAGGCTGGTGAGGTTCCCGGTGGGTCAGAGGGAGGGGGGCCCGATGGCTACTGCTGAGAGTGTGAGCCAACGTGCTGTACAGCCTGGCGGGCCCTATACCCATTGGATAACCTGGTAAGAAAGCCACAAATTGTTAGTGCCCTTGCATGCTTTACACTGAAAATATTCAATTTATTGTTCTGTATGATTTATTTGTGAGTTCCAACTGTACTGGTCCACATTACTCATGAATAAGAAGATTGGTATCAGTCGATGTTTCTACAAAAGTATGTGATCACCATTGTTGATCAATACCTTTTAATGCTGATCACAAACGCAGATCCCCTCTTGCTGATATCGTATTTATCCTCAGTCACCCCGGCTGACAAGTTAGCAGAAAATGATGTGTGTCCAGACACAGTGTGCAGCCGATCCCCTAAATTAATAATAATCCTCTCCATTTTGGCAGCTAAATATAATAAATATCATTATCAAGTATTGGGCTGAGGCTAAACATGTTACACATCGAGACCAAGCAGGAGCAGGCGAGTTAAGAGCTAAGCTAACCACTAAGATAGCTAGAAACAACACCAAGAAATAAGTGCTTTAAGAAGTGTAGATGGAGCCAAATTACAGAAGATAATTAACAGGAAACTAACAAGTAGATTATTAAGAGTTAGAGAGGATAATATAACAACAACTGTTGGAGTGTCAGCATTGTCACGGTCAAAGGGCTGACAAGTTTCAGAAAATGACAAGAGTGAGACCTTAGTGGAATGATGCGTTCAAAAATGTTTTTCTTTTTTTTTAAAACACCGATTTGGCCTGTTTTAACGTCGACTTATACTTAGGACTGATGTCCTCACCTCCATCAGCTGTCTCTGGACTGTGGCCTTCTAATGCTAGTCTTAATAACCAGAAATTACAAAACCATCTCCATTTTTTTCTGCTGGCTCTTCTGTCTCATCCTCTATCTCTGTGTTCTCAATTTGTATCTCTTCTACATCTCTGTCCTTACTGTCCTCCATCTCTTCTGACTTCTCTTCATCTTCCAATGTTGCCAACACCTCAGTAATGAAAGTAGCTACTGACTGTCATAAAGGTTGCTCGATGACATCATTGCCTCGGCTACCTATTCAGTCTCATTAGATTCAGTTCTAGATTTGTCATGACCTCACATGACAATTTGGATTTTATTAGTAGTTTCTGTATGATTTCCAGCGCTCTTATGTTTGTTTTCCACTTAATGTTTGCCTCCACTTTTCTTGTCTGAGCGCTGGCTCCCTCATCCGTCCCTCGTCAGGATGCTTTTTATGCCAGCCCTGTCCTCTGGATCATTTTTGCTTTGTTTATTTGCTTCCATGCTGCATAGCTTTCACTTTGCTTCCTCTGCACTATTGCTTTTATTTTGTTGATGAATACATTCTTCTTACACTTTGCCTATTGTCTCTGCATCTTGGGTTCCAGACCAACAACGATCATCACCAAAACGTAACAAAATTATCTTTTTATTGTAGTATTTTGGTTGTATAGTAATCCCTCGTTTATCACATCTAATTAGTTCTGGGCCTGACCGTGGTAAATGTATGTTCGTAGGATTCCTATTATTAAATTGAATATTTTCTTTAAGCATAAAAACTTGTCTATGACTTTCTTAATGTTTTTTTAACAATACTACAGCCTTCATATAGTCACATTTCCACTTATTTTACTCAATATAGCAGCTTTAAGTCGGACGTGCAGGTTCTCAGCATGACAATTACATGAAAATTCTTGCATCTTTTAATTAATTCCTCTAAACTAGAATTGGGTTTTGATGTTCTAAGAAGTTGTTCTGCCAAAAGTTGGTCAACTTGATAGTCAACAAGCTAGCGCCGACATTAGCCGTTTTGTTTGCATTGGGTGGTGCATTGTTCAGGTTTTTTTTGATCGACATCGAGCATGTTAAAGGCTCACCAATGTGGAGATGTGTTATTGATGAGACAGGAAATGCAGCTAATGTGCATCAACAGTTTTAATGTCCACTTAACTAGAAAAACTGGCATGTAAACGATAGCTCTGTTGGCATGGAAACAGAAGTTACTTTTGAGAATATCTATCATGATCACGTACATGTACTTCATTTAGGTCAACAATATTAAAAATTTGCATACGAAAAAAAAGACTATGAAATTGTGAAAGAAGCCGCAACATTTTAAGCATTATGCGGCGTCTGTATAAATGTTTAATATTTTACCTTTACTATTACCACAACAACAGCCATGTTTGTCAATCAAAACATTTGATCTAAAAGGGCAACATTTTTGATTCAGCTTCCCTTCAATTTTTGCTTATGTTATCACCATATTTCTACACAATGCACATTGCTGCCACACTTTTTGAACACTGGTACAACTAGTTTATAATATCAGCTACAATAATAATCTTAACAGCCACATCCAGCAGGCGTAACTCATTGACAAAAAGCAGCAGCTTTGAAACATGACATACACAAACATAATGTGGATTAGCATAAAAACATGACCAACAACTAACTATCTTACCCATTGTTTCCATTATGTCCACTGTGTGTTCAAGATGGTTCTTTTTCCAAGTCCTGTTGTAAAGTTCAGTAAATTACGTGTAGCGTAGCAGAGGCTGTCCAGAAGAGTGAGCAGATATCTGACTTAACAGCGTTTACTGCAGCCTATAAAGCCTCGGAGGGCGGAGACAACATTAGGAAATTGTGATGTCATCCAACAAAAGGCAAGGTCACATGACAGTGATTTAGGACATTTCAATTTCTTATTTAACTCTCATTGTAATGTGCTAGTTGTTTTTTTCACTTTACTCATTGTAACAATTGTAGTGTTTTTTAATTCAACTAAATTTAAATGAGTTCAATAAAAAAAAATAAAAAATGATGTAACATTGAGTATTATTTAATTTACCTAACTTAAATTATTTCTTTATTTAACTCACTGAAACTTTGTAGTGCAACTGTATTTACAGGCATGTTTATTTCATTTTTTAGGAACATAAAAGGAAAATTATATATTTACTTTACACTTCTCAAAAACATTTGATTGTGTAGGTGTGCCTAATGTTGTGACAGTTGTTGATGTGACAAATGTTTAACAGAGTTTTACATTTTTACACTGCATTTTCTTATTTAATTGAGTCATCAGTTTTTTAATGTATTTGATATTTCTAATAGATGTATTTAATTTTTCTTTTAAATTAAGTTGCATCTATTTATGTTTAATAAATGCACTGTTTTTTTTCCTAATTCTTTGAAAAATACTTTTAAACTGCACTATTATTTAATTAAATTGTCAAAGTTTTTCAATGTATTTAACATTTTATAGACGCAGTTCTTGGATTTCTATTTCATGTATTTTTTTTGTTTATATTTTTGTTGTACTTATCCTATTTCCCGTCCAAAGTATTTCTCACCCCCTCCACTTTTGTTACATATTTTAAAGCAAAGTATCTCATTCTGAGGGTTATATTTTGCTGAGTAAATTGCTATTAACCAAGTTTATTTAATGAAAGTATATTATTGAGAATTCTTTTTTGTCTTTGTACTCTAATTAGATTCTCAGGAAGACTGAGTCATACATGCCAAAGATGTTATAAGTTCAATAATAGTATACTGTCTCATGACAACAATTGTCTGCATGTCATGAGGGAATGCGTGCGTATTCTTGGTTGTTGATTAAGCAACGACTTCCTTTGTGCTGAGCAACTCCCTTTTATTCAGGGAGTGTATTTTTCCAAAGTACATGACAAATGTTTCACAGACACTAGAATAGAACACTTCTGAACTGCAGAAATAGGAACAACTTAGCACAGTTCCTACAGTAACCCTTGACTTTATTGCCACATGACGAAATTTGTGCAGAATGTTAATTTTCGATAGTGCTTACCCTCATTTAGATCATGGGTGAGCTGCAGCCTATCCCAGGTGACCTCGGGTGAAAGGTTCTGATATGCTAGCACTGCACTGAATGTGACCGGAGCCAACCTAGCCAAGAAGATTACTCAAAATGTAAATAATGTGAAACATAAATTACTTTTGCTGCGATCAATAATATGTAACAGAAGACACAAATTACAAAACCCAAAACCAGTGAAGTTAGCACGTCGTTTAATTCGTAAATAAAAACAGAATACAATGATTTGCAAATCCTTTTCAAAGACAAGATATTTAATGTTCGAACTGAGAAACTTATTTTTTTTTTGCAAATAATCATTAACTTAGAATTTAATGGCAGCAACACATTGCAAAAAAGTTGGCACAGGGGCATTTTTACCACTGTTACATGGCCTTTCCTTTTAACAACACTCAGTAAACTTTTGGGAACTGAGGAGACCAATTTTTGAAGCTTTTCAGGTGGAATTCTTTCCCATTCTTGCTTGATGTACAGCTTAAGTTGTTCAACAGTCCGGGGGTCTCCGTTGTGGTATTTTAGGCTTCATAATGCGCCACACATTTTCAATGGGAGACAGGTCTGGACTACAGGCAGGCCAGTCTAGTACCCGCACTCTTTTACTATGAAGCCACGCTGTTGTACCACGTGGCTTGGCATTGTCTTGCTGAAATAAGCAGGGGCGTCCATGAAAAAGACATTGTTTGGATGGCAACATATGTTGCTCCAAAACCTGTATGTACCTTTCAGCATTAATGGTGCCTTCACAGATGTGTAAGTTACCCATGCCTTGGGCACTAATACACCCCCATACCACCACAGGTGCTGGCTTTTAAACTTTGCGCCTATAACAATCCGGATGGTTCTTTTCCTCTTTGTTCCGGAGGACACGACGTCCACAGTTTCCAAAATCAATTTCAAATGTGGACTCGTCAGACCAGAGAACACTTTTCCACTTTGCATTAGTCCATCTGAGATGAGCTCGGGCCTAGCGAAGCCGGCGGCGTTTCTGGGTGTTGTTGATAAATGGCTTTCGCTTTGCATAACATGCACTTACAGATGTAGTGACGAACTGTAGTTACTGACAGTGGTTTTCTGAAGTGTTCCTGAGCCATGTGGTGATATCCTTTACACACTGATGTCGGTTTTTGATGTAGTACCGCCTGAGAGATCGAAGGTCATGGGCATTGGTTTTCGGCCTTGCTTCATGGGCATTGGCGCTTACGTGTAGTGATTTCTCCAGATTCTCTGAACCTTTTCATGATATTACGGACCGTAGATGGTCGAATCCTTAAATTCCTTGCATCATGCATTTGTTCACAAAGTGGTGACCCTTGCCCCATCCTTGTTTGTGAATGACTGAGCATTTCATGAAAGCTGCTTGTATACCCAATCATGGCACCCACCTGTTCCCAATTAGCCTGTTCACCTGTGGGATGTTCCAAATAAGTGTTTGATGAGCATTCCTCAACTTTCTCAGTCTTTTTTGCCACTTGAGCCAGCTTTTTTGAAACATGTTGCAGGCATCAATTTCCAAATGAGCAAATATTTGCAAAAAATAACAGTTTTCCAGTTCGAACATTAAATATCTTGTCTTTGCAGTCTATTCAATTGAATATAAGTTGAAAAGGATTTGCAAATCATTGTATTCTGTTTTTATTTACCATTTACACAATGTGCCAACTTCACTGGTTTTGGGTTTTGTACATCAAACAATAATATCAAATATCCAACAATACAGTAGATCAGTGATTCTCAAACTGTGGTAGGTACTCGGGCTCCATCTAGTGTACAACAAAAATCACTTTATTGATATTCAAACACAGTGTCACTGTTCAAACTGTGTGTAATGTTACAGCGGCCAAAAACATTAAATATACTTGTTAAATAAAACCTCTGCCTTGTTTTAATTAATATTAAGGCGTACTATGCTACTGTATTTTAATGTTGGTCATTATGGTAGTACTTAAAGAGCCAATGTTTTCTGAGATGGTACTTTGTGTAAAAAGTTTCAGAACCACTGCAGTTGATCATCGCATTTGGCCCACATATTCAAGTATTTTAAGTTTTAAACTTGAATTTGGAATAACATTTAATGGTGAATTGAATGAAAAATGTATTTGATCAACATTTTTCAGCGAAAAGGTTTGTATACTGTATGCCAAAAGACGCTGGGGGCGTGTAACGTAACCCCTATAAATAGCTCGGATCCACAGTTTTATTTTGTTACTAATATAGCATTAATATAACAACTTCTGGTGACTATTACAGTACCATTTAAATTGTGAAACTATGCAATTTGAAAGGCTAATTAGATAAAATGTATAAAAAATAAATCAAACACATAATACATGAGAAAAACATTTCTAACAAGGTGGTAACAACCATTGGAGTTTGTTTTGAGAAAAAGTGGAAAACTAAAAGCATGAATGAAAAAAAATAGTTCATTATTAAAAAATTTAAAAATTGGTGCATTAAAATAAATAAATAAATAATGCAATGCATTGACCAAAAAGGGTAGTTGGGACAAAGCAACAAGACAAAATGGGAAGTCACGACAACAAAAACAGACTGTCGTCACAATTAACGGGTTGAATTTTCTTGAGTTACTGTAGAATTAAAAAATATAAATATATAAAATAGTAAACTTATAGGCAGTAAACCTGGCCATCATCCTTAAGCAAATCTTTTATTTAAGTCGATGGCTTTATGGGATGCAGAATGACTAGGTGACATTTTAATTAAGGGACATATGGATTTCGGATTCGATCCTGGGCTCGGGATCTTTCTGTGTGGAGTTTGCATGTTCTCCCCGTGACTGCGCCGGTTCCCTCCCACCTCCAAAGACATGCACCTGGGGATAGGTTGATTGGCAACACTAAAATGGCCCTAGTGTGTGAATGTGAGTGTGAATGTTGTCTGTCTATCTGTGTTGGCCCTGTGATGAGGTGGCAACTTGTCCAGGATGTACCCCGCCTTCCGCCCGAATGCAGCTGAGATAGGCTCGAGCACGCCCCCGCGACCCCGAACGGGACAAGCGGTCGAAAATGGATGGATGGATTTCATCATGATACATAGGGCTGGGTGTAAAACAATATCAATATATATCGCGATATAGACACGTAATCGATACCAATAAAAAATGCGTTCGATAGACCGTATGTTTTTTGGTCAAAAGAAACCAAAAAGAATGAAGCATGGTTGGTTGCACGAACAAAGGCACTCACAGTCTGGTAACCTCGTAAAACATGAAATTGGTCAGTGAGCAATGGGAGGGACACGCTAAACAGCCAATCACGTAACAGTATTAATTATCAGGTTCGGTCTTGCTGTTGATTCTTTGCACAAAGTGAGAAGAGAAAGTGAAAATGCTGCAGAGAGAACTTGTCGATTAAAAAGGGAAAATCACCTCGACAGTATGGCAGTTTTTTAGTCCTTCGCCACGCTCATCTTTTATTGTCAACCCTTGTCCGTTTGCTATTCTGATGTACGGAAACAACAGGTAGGACGATATATATTTAACAAATAACAATATAACAAATGTGCTACTTTAAAATAATATGGTGGTCCAATAATATTGAAATAATATTTACCGCATAACATAAATGTATTTGCATACTTAAATAAGAATAACAGAGCAAATAAATGTTACACAGACCATGTAACTTTCTGGCGGTAGACCTACAAAAAATTGTTCTCAGGTTTCTCTGTTTACATTTTCAGACTTTGCACTATTTTGTTACATTTTTTAAGCATTTCTTATATAGTCCTGATTTTTGCACCTTCATTTCCAGAGTGTATTGTGATTTTAGAATTTTGTTTACATTGAGTGAGCGTTTTGCATGGTTGTGTTGACATTTCCTTTCTTTTCTGCCTTGATAGTGGAGGGGTTTATACTCATAGAAAGGTTACATTTAACTTTCTGGCGGTAGACCTACAAAAAATTGTTCTCAGGTTTCTCTGTTTACATTTTCAGACTTTGCACTATTTTGTTACATTTTTTAAGCATTTCTTATATAGTCCTGATTTTTGCACCTTCATTTCCAGAGTGTATTGTGATTTTAGAATTTTGTTTACATTGAGTGAGCGTTTTGCGTGGTTGTGTTGACATTTCCTTTCTTTTCTGCCTTGAAAGTGGAGGGGTTTATACTCATAGAAAGGTTACATTTGAAATAAAACATTTTAACATTTGATATTTTTCTTCTGGTTCATATTTTCCGTAGTTCATAAAAAATATCAATAATCATCGATATCGACCAATACAAAAATACTTTTTGATACAGTTTTCAGCCATATTCACACCAATTATTAAAGAAGTCTGACATTGTAGTTTATTTGGGTCTCTTGTTGCTTAGCAAGTAGTTAGAGGCTCCTCCGTATGGGACTGACTAATACATTCCTTCGTAAGCAGGCTTTTAACTTGAGTTCATTCGGAGTACCACCTAGGAGACTCAAACAAAAACAATTAACATTGTGGTTTCAAAATCACTCAGTGATCGAGCCCTCATGAGTACTTATTTTGCCTTCCCACCTTTGCACCTTTTGCACGCCCTGTTCTTCCTCTGTTTTGTTTTGAAGTAGCATAGCACCGTGGTTAAAAAGTCAAAGTTCTTGGCTACCAAGACTGACTCGCATGCGGCATGTGTACACACCTTCGTACACACACACACACGTTATCAACCGCAGGTTACCACACACTTGTTAGTCTGTGGCAAGGTAATGTGTAGCAAACGTCACACGGCTGAGGTTTTATGCAGAGAAGTCAGGTTCTGACAACATGTGTGCGTGTGTGAGGGCATTTGCCTCATTCCATGACTGTGAAATGTATGTAGGTCATTTTTTATTCACTGCTATTTTCACTTTTCATGTTAAATCACCAATTTACTCCCTTTTTCCATATTTGATATGTTGCAGCCTTATTTCAAAATGGAATAAATGTATTCTCCTCAGAATTCTATACACAACACTACATAATCAAAACTTGACAAACATTTTTTTTTTATGTTTGCATGTTTATGGGAAAAATGCTAAGAAATCGCATGTACATGCTGTACTGTAAGTATTAAGTCTTGTAACCTTAAATGATACCACACTGATGGCAGACCTATCTCTGGGCAGTTTCAATGTTGTGCATGGAGATGATACCTGGGAAACAAACAAACTTCACACAGAGATGTCCAGATAGAGATTCAAACCAAGATCGACATGCTAACCACTAGGCCACCGTGCCATCCGTAAATATTTTTCAATTCTTTATGGTTAATTTCACAACTGTTAGTTTTTTGTTGTGTTGTTCATATTGTTTCACTGTTGATTTGTGTTGGCATTCTGCCCATGTTAAAACAGTTTGAAAAGCAAAGCCTACAAGTGGGTCTCAAATGGCAATATTGGTGGACAACAGGTAGATACTTCACTGATCCGGAGGGAAGTTCCAGAAAACCGTATTTTCCAGCTTATAGGCTGCAAAATTAATCAAATTTGAATCATGATCACTATTTTGGCTGCCACAATAAAATGAGGGTGATGGTCAGTGATATTAACATTTAAAGGCCTATTGAAACCCACTACTACCGACCACGCAGTCTGATAGTTTATATATCAATGATGAAATCTTAACATTGCAACACATGCCAATACGGCCGGGTTAACTTATAAAGTGCAATTTTAAATTTCCCGCTAAACTTCCGGTTGAAAACGTCTTTGTATGATGACGTATGCGAGTGACGTCACTAGTTAAACGGAAGTATTGGTACACCTTTGAATCCAATACAAAAAAGCTCTGTTTTCATCTCAAAATTCCACAGTATTCTGGACATCTGTGTTAGTGAATCTTTTGCAATTTGTTTAATGAACAATGAAGACTGCAAAGAAGAAAGTTGTAGGTGGGATCGGTGTATTAGCGGCTGGCGGCAGCAACACAACCAGGAGGACTTTGACTTGGATAGCAGACGCGCTAGCCGACGCTAGCCGCCGACCGCACGGATGATCGGGTGAAGTCCTTCGTCCTTCCGTTGATCGCTGGAACGCAGGTGAGCACGGGTGTTGATGAGCAGATGAGGGCTGGCTGGCGTAGGTGGAGCGCTAATGTTTTTATCATAGCTCTGTGAGGTCCCGTTGCTAAGTTAGCTTCAATGGCGTCGTTAGAAACAGCATTGTTAATCTTCGCCAAGCTGGAAAGCATTAACCGTGTATTTACATGTCCAGGGTTTAATAGTATTGTTGATTTTCTGTCTATCCTTCCAGCCAGGGGTTTATTTCTTTTGTTTATATCTGCATTTGAGCCCGATGCTATCACGTTAGCTCCGTAGCTAAAGTGTTTTGCCGATGTATTGTCGTAGAGATAAAAGTAACTGTGAATGTCCATTTCGCGTTCTCGACTCTCATTTTCAAGAGGATATAGTATCCGAGGTGGTTTAAAATACAAATCCGTGATCCACAATAGAAAAAGGAGAAAGTGTGGAATCCAATGAACCCTTGTACCTAAGTTACGGTCAGAGCGAAAAAAGATACGTCCTGCACTGCACTATAGTCCTTCACTCTCACTTTCCTCATCCACGAATCTTTCATCCTCGCTCAAATTAACGCTACTTCCGGTAGGGGCAAGGCTTTTTTTTATCAGCGACCAAAAGTTGCGAACTTTATCGTCGATGTTCTCTACTAAATCCTTTCAGCAAAAATATGGCAATATCGCGAAATGATCAAGTATGACACATAGAATGGATCTGCTATCCCCGTTTAAATAAAAAAATGTCTTTTCAGTAGGCCTTTAAAATGCAGTATCTGCTGCAAATCAAATCAAGCTCTTTCACAACCGCAGCGGCAGAGAACCGGCCTGTAAAGCTTGCGCCCGTCCACGCCAGAGACCATTGTGTGTGAGCAAAACTCCATCACCATGCCGACCTGAAACATTAACATTAGGAGTATTATTATATTAACATTAACCAGGTTACGGTTACTGCAGCCGATCACTTCATTTCACTTCTGTGGAATCTTTAGGACCGCACTGCTGCTGATAGATAGATGGCGACAGGTGTGGACAATATTGGAGACAGACGCATTCGTCCCACTCAAAAAGTATACCGCAAAGGAGAAAATTATTTGATAATGCTTTCATTTTGAAAGCGCAGCACAGCGTCCTGTCACTGGTCGCTCCTTCACTCACCAGCGCTGACTCAGAGTGTTAAGGACGGGAGAGAACATTCAGCAGGCGATCTTTGAGGAATGTTGCCAACAACTTGTTTATAAAGTCCTGCCGTTTGTTTACTGGGATGGTCACTCGACTTTTATTTCAGTGCTAACGTTGTCAGTGTTGCCAATAACATCAACACTAGCTAAGATGTTCCGTCTGCAGACTATAAAGTGACAGCAGCTAGTTGTCAGTGAGGCACAAAGCTTGTGTATTAAATGTGAGAGGTATCACTCCTAATTATTTTTGTTGGCCAAACTGTTGCACTGATCCGCATGGCGTTGTTGGAGAAGAACAAAGCTTGTTTATTAGACTTTATCCTCATTGGCCAACTGCTTTGTGTTTAAAATTGATATCAAAAAGTAAACACCATGTTTTTTACGTTGTGTGTAGTGTTTTTCATGACAGAAAGTTATTACTTAAAACAATAGTTTGTGTGACATAGTGTTTTGTGAATGTTTTGCAGCGTGTAGTTATTTCCCATATGGCATTTGTGCACAAACTCTTTTTGGATCCGTCTGGTTACCACTGTGCCCCCCTATGTTAAACTTATCCCTTGTACTGTTTGTCTCGGCGTTGCACAAACAGGACGAACAGCAAATGGCACTAAAAGGACTAACAGCTTGCCATCGTGCTAAACAAAATCTAAAAACATTTTACCATCGAGTGCCAACATTTCTTGCAGTTCTGGCAAAAACTGCTCCCCATTGGAATTCATGCACGCCCTGCATCTGTGCATGCGTATAAATCCAGGGAATGTGGAAATGTAATTACGCATTGAAGGACTCTTTCACATAAGTTCAATCGTTACACTGAATAACTATATTTTTATATTTTTCTCATGACAAACGATCATTAGGTCAAGCTGAGGTGTCAAATTGATGAGCCGCGGGCCACCCATTAACCGTGGCTGTTTTTTTCATGGCGCTGAAAAAAAGCATCAAAAATGAAAAAATTGAGTTAAAAGCGATCATGTAATGAGAAAAGCTGACATAATGATACTAGTAATGAACAAAAACACAAATATGTATTTAAATATATGGATATCGTTCATCTAGCCGGAATATTACACTATTTATTTACAAATTACATGAAGACGTTCAACCTCCCCAACACTGTTTTATCTAACATAATCAATAGTCGTGATTAATAATCGTGATTACAATATTGATGAAACTGTATCGTGCAGCCCTACTGCAGTCACCAAATTTAGAAAACAAACAATTTTTTTACATACATTAGTTGCACCGGACTATAAGCCGCAGATAAATACCAGTACGATAGATTTTGTAAATATATATTTACATACCTTAATTGTTTCCAAATGATGCCTGTCACACGGCAGTAAAACAGCTGATCAAACAAAATAAAAGTCATTGTGATGGACCGACTAGCTTCTGAAGCTAGCTCTCCAATCAGTTAAACCAGTGGTTCTCAAACTTTTTTTGTCATCCCTCACTTTGGACAAGGGGGAGTTTTCAAGCCCCACCTGCCCCCATCGCCCCAACAGAACGCTAATGCCAAGCTTAACATTTTCAAATTTATCGAACATCAAGTAACATCAAGTTTTATACATTCAAACTCAATAACATAAAATAAAATCAAGTTCAATAATAAATAAAATAACTGTGCAGCTGTGGTATAACTTGCATCAAGTTCAATATCAAATAAAATAACTTGCATCAATTCAATAATAAATAAAACAAAAGTGTTATAACTTGCATCAAGTTCAATAATAAATCAATAAAAGTGTTATAACTTGCATCAAGTTCAATAATAAATCAAATAAAAGTGTCATAACTTGCATCAAGTTCAATAATAAATCAAATAACTTGCATCAAGTTCAATAATAAATGAAAATAAAAGTGCCACTTTGCAATCTTTGCCAAAAAAAGGAGGACAGGGCAAGTGAACATGAGTTTTACAGTACTCCAGCATTAGTGGCTGCAATGAGCCTGTTTTGCACTGCACAGCTTTTCAAATCGGGGTTGCAGGCTTGACACTGCCACTGTTAAAACCTCATTGAATTCGGGGCTGAGCTGCCTTGACGCGAGTGTTTCCCGGTGAATGACACATTGTGTCCAATGCGCATTTGGCGCAACCCTCTTTATTAGAGCTTGCAGCCCGTTTCTTGACTTTGCCATGCGCGCCATCAGAGCAAAAGCCCACACAGTTTTCCCATTTAAGGTCGTGTTCTTTGAGGAAACTGTCCATTATCTTGAACAGCTCATCAGAAGTGGCTCTATTTTTTATGTATTTGCAAAACAGCA
>NC_084752.1:12180075-12232575 GCF_033978785.1 Entelurus aequoreus
TGATGAAATATCTTGACTGCAAAAGTCAATAGACTGGTTTGGTCAGATGGTCGATGTATGAATTTTTGTTATTATTATCTATTTTTTTGGATTATTATTATTTTTGTTATTATTTTAACTTATTTTCATTTTGGATTTTCTCTAGTTCATGTAAGCGTCTCTCAATGAATGTGTGAATGTGTGTGGGAGTGGGGAGGGGTTGTTTTGCTTTGTTTTTTGATTGATTGATTTAAACTTTTATTAGTAGATTGCACAGTTCAGTACATATTCCGTACAATTGACCACTAAATGATAACACCCGAATAAGTTTTTCAACTTGTTTAAGTCGGGGTCCACGTAAATCAATTCATGGAACAAATATATACTAAAAAGGATAATACAGTCATCACACAAATTAATCATCAGAGTATATACATTGAATTATTTACATTATGTACAATATTTACAATCCGGGGGGAGGGATGAGGAGGGTTTAGTTGATATCAGCACTTCAGTCATCAACAATTGCATCATCAGAGAAATGGACATTGAAACAGTGTAGGTCTGACTTGGTAGGATATGTACAGCGAGCAGAGAACATAGTGAGTTCAGAAAGCATAAGAACAAGTATATACATTTGATTATTTACATTTGGTTATTTACAATCCGGGGAGGTGGGATGTGTAGGGGTGTTAGTCAAGTGGATAACCTGGGGATAGGTTGATTGGTAACACTAAATTGGACCTAGTGTGTAAATGTGAGGGTTTTTAACATTGTCAAAAATAATGTTTACAATTGCAACAATCCTGTGTTTTTACATGTAACATTTTACAAGATGTGTGATTGGGAAAGCAAAGCATAAAGAATGCCATTCATCCATTTTCTACCGCTTGTCCCGTTCGGGGCCGCGGGGGGTGCTGGAGCCTATCTCAGCTGCATTCGGGCGGAATGTATTCAATGAGTGTCGTAAACAGACATTGCGGTGTTCCGCCCACTAGAGGGCGCTTTAAGTTAATTTGTTGTTTTGTAGACCAGTGGTCCCCAACCACCGGGCCGTGGACCGATTGGTACCGGGCCGCACAAGAATTTTTTTTTTATCTTTTATTTTTTTATTAAATCAACATAAAAAACACAATATATACATTATATATGATTACATTACATGTACCATGTTTATGTGTGCCATGCTATGTGAGGTTTTTTTCCTCGGACTCAGTCTGGACCATTCCTGAGGGTCCAGCCTCAGACTGATATTTTTTTTACTCTCCCCCCTTCCCCAATGTCACCTTTTTCCCACCTTTTTAAGGAGCGCCCTAAGTGGCTGATCCGTTGGCGGTCCCGTCTTGTCTCCCTGTAACGTATGTCTGCTCTTAGCGGGATTGTGCCGAAAATGTAATTTCAGTTCTTATGTGTCTTGTACATGTTAAGAATGGACAAATAAAGCTCTGAATCTGAATCTGATATATCAATATAGATCAATACAGTCTGCAATTTACAATTTAATGGCAGCAACGCATTGCAAAAAAGTTGTCTGGACTACAGGCAGGCCAGTCTAGTACCCACACTCTTTTATTACAAAGCCACGCTGTTGTAACATGTGCAGAATGGGGCTTGGCATTGTCTTGCTGAAATAAGCAGGGGCGTCCATGATACCGTTGCTTGGATGGCAACATATGTTGCTCCAAAACCTGTATGTACCTTTCAGCATTAATGGTGCCTTCACAGATGTGCAAGTTACCCATGCCTTGGGCACTAATACACCCCCATACCATCACAGATGCTGGCTTTTTAACTTTGCGCCTAGAACAATCCGGATGTTTCTTTTCCTCTTTGGTCCGGAGGATAAGACATCTACAGTTTCCAAAAACAATTTGAAATGTGGACTCGTCAGACCACAGAACACGTTTACACTTTGCATCAGTCCATCTTAGATGAGCTCGGACCCAGCGAAGCCGGCAGCGTTTCTGGGTGTTGTTGATAAATGGCTTTCGTTTTGCATAGTAGAGTTTTAACTTGCACTTGCAGATGTAGCGACCAACTGTAGTTACTGACAGTGGTTTTCTGAAGTGAGCCCATGTGGTGATATCCTTTACACACTGATGTCGTTTTTTAAAGCAGTACCGCCTGAGGCATCGAAGGTCCGTAATATCATCGCTTACGTGCAGTGATTTCTCCAGATTCTCTGAACCTTTTGAATATATTACGGACTGTAGATGGTGAAATCCCTAAATTCCTTGCAATAGCTGGTTGAGAAATGTTGTTCTTAAACTGTTGGACAATTTGCTCACGCATTTGTTCACAAAGTGGCGACCCTCGCCCCATCCTTGTTTGTGAATGACTGAGCATTTCAAGAATGCTGCTTTTATACCCAATCATGGCACCAACCTGTTCCCAATTAGCCTGTTCACATGTGGGATGTTCCAAAATAAGTGTTAGATGAGCATTTCTCCACTTTCTCAGTCTTTTTTGCACACTTGTGCCAGCTTTTTTGAAACATGTTGCAGGCATCAAATTGCAAAGGAGCTAATATTTGCAAAAAAATAACGTTTACCAGTTGAAACGTAAAGTATCTTTGCAGTGAATTCAATTGAATATAGGTTAAAAAGGGTTTGCAAATCATTGTATTCTGTTTTTATTTACAATTTACACAACGTGCCAACTTCACTGGTTTTGGGTTTTGTAACAACATAATAATATGATGAATTATATAAAATTCATCACATGAATATGTTTGTGCTGTTCCTTAAACTGTCACATTGTTTGCCTCTTTTACTCAATGAACAAACAGAAATGAAAACATTTTACAACCAGAGGTCTTATCTGTTAAAAAATCTCTGGGGAAAAACTAAAGTTAAAGCAATAATAATAATAGTAGTAATAATAATAATGTAATTATTTTATAATCTAATATAATTGAATAATTAAAATAGTTGTTTCTTAATCTTGGTTAGATTCATAAAAAGGGGACATAAACAAGGGAGATGAGAGATTTAATATTATTTTTGTAATAATATTAATACTCTTCATGCACTTACATATTATGGGAAAATGTAATGATGGAAATTGCAGAGATACAAGAACTATACAGCATGTTAAATCACCAAATGTACAAAGTATAAAAACGGAAACTTAAATAAGTGTTTTTTTTTTTTTTACCAGAAGTTGACAAGCTCTGTGAAGGGCTGGATATGTTTTCTTTATTTTACAGTTAAAAAAAAAAAAAAAAGAATTAGATGGTACGATAACATCACAGGCCACAAGGTGGCGGTAATGTTTTATTGAAGTGTAGGACCGCCTTTTAGAAACGAAGAAGGAGCAGGAGGATTATCTTGGAGACGTCACATCTACGGCGTGTTATGTTTTTGTTTTTTTCGTCAGAAAGAAGACGCATTTTTTTATTATTATTATGAGTTTTTCTTCAACTAATTAGACTTATCTAACCAGCACATAACCTGAAGAGGCGTGAACTTTTTAAAATTTGATACCGCCGAATAAAAACAAAGAAGAAAAAGGTAGGAGCTTTAAAAACAAAGAAGTTGGCGTTCAAACAAATGCAAGAACATTCATCATCATTATCACAACGACAGCTTGTCTGGGATAAACTCTTTCTAAAAAGACATCTACTGTATAACAATATAAAACAGACCAAATTGTTACAACTATTTTGTCTTGAATACAACCTAATACATAGAGCAGGGGCGTCAAACTCAATTTAGACCTGGGGCCACAAGGAGAAAAATCTACTCCCAAGTGGTTCGGACTGGTAAAATCACGGCAGATAACTTAAAAATAAAGACAACTTCAGATTGTTCTCTTTGTTTAAAAATAGAACAAGCACATTCTGAAAATGTACAAATCATAAAAAATTTTTTTATATACTTACATGTTGTATCTTTACTTTCTGAATAAATGATGTGATGTTGTTCATCAGTCAACTCATTGGTGTTAATATTCAATCTATCCAGATACCAAAATAATATCAAAATCAAATTACAGGATATTATTTATGTAGTTTGCTCATTTTCATCATGTGGTTTATTTTATTTTTTACATATGTAGCATAATCAAAAAAAGATACAAATAATTGCTATTGCGACATCCAGTGGACACATTTAGAACAGCAGTTTCTTTCATTCCAAAATTTTGGCTCATTTTCATTAGAGATGTCCGATAATGGCTTTTTTGCCGATATTCTGATATTGTCCAACTCTTAATTACTGATTCCGATATCAACCGATACGATATATACAGTCGTGGAATTAGCGGGGGGTGTATATTGTAGCGTCCCGGAAGAGTTAGTGCTGCAAGGGGTTCTGGGTATTTGTTCTGTTGTGTTTATGTTGTGTTACGGTGCGGATGTTCTCCCTAATTGTGTTTGTCATTCCTGTTTGGTGTGGGTTCACAGTGTGGCGCATATTTGTAACAGTGTTAAAGTTGTTTATACGGACACCCTCAGTGTGACCTGTATGGCTGTTGACCAAGTATGTCTTGCATTCACTTGTGTGTATGAAAAGCCGTAGATATTATGTCATTGGTCCGGCACGCAAAGGCAGTGCCTTTAAGGTTCATTGGCGCTTTGTACTTCTCCCTACGTCCATGTACCACTCCGTACAGTGGCGTTTTAAAAAGTCATACATTTTAGTTTTTGAAACCGATACCGATAATTTTATCGGACATCTCTAACTTTTATACTTAGCAAACTCATCCCGCGGGCCGGATAAAACCTGTTTGTGCCCTACGTTTGACACCCCTGACATAGAGGCACCATTATTATTTAGATTGGAAAAAAACTGATGGCTCTTTTTATATTCATCAAAATATTGTGAGTCAAACCAACAATAACATTTCCTCTACCATGTCTGACAGTCAGAGTTAAACAGAAAGCTTAGCATTTCCAGGAATGTGAGTTATATCAGTTATATTATACCATGAATTGATTCATGTGGATAACGTGGACCCCGACTTAAACAAGTTGAAAAACATATTCGGGTGTTACCATTTAGTGGTCAATTGTACGGAATATGTACTGTACTGTGCAATCTACTAATAAAAGTTTCAATCAATCAATCAATCAGACAAGCCAGCATCTGTGATGGTATGGGAGTGTATTAGTGTCCAAAGCATGGGTAACTTACACATCTGTGAAGGCACCATTAATACTGAAAGGTACATACAGGTTTTGGAGCAACATATGTTGCCATCCAAGCAACGTTATCATGGACGCCCCTGCTTATTTCAGCAAGACAATGCCAAGCCACGTGTTGCAACAGCGTGGCTTCGTAGTAACAGAGTGCGGGTACTAGACTGGCCTGCCTGTAGTCCAGACCTGTCTCCCATTGAAAATGTGCGCCGCAATATGAAACCTAAAATACCACAATGGAGACCCCGGACTGTTGAACAACTTAAGCTGTACATCAAGCAAGAATGGAATGAATTACACGTGAAAAGCTTCAAAAATTGGTCTCCTCAGTTCCCAAACGTTTACTGAGTGTTGTTAAAAGGAAAGGCCATGTAACACAGTGGTAAAAATGCCCCTCAGCCAACTTTTTTGCAATGTGTTGCTGCCATTAATCTAAGTCAATGATTATTTGCAAAAAAAAATTAAGTTTCTCAGTTGGAACATTAAATATCTTGTCTTTGCAGTCTGTTCAATTGAATATAAGTTGAAAAGGATTTGCAAATCATTGTATTCTGTTTTTATTTACCATTTACACAATGTGCCAACTTCACTGGTTTTGGGTTTTGTAGAATTATGTAAATAACGAGTGTAAATGAAAATACATTTTTAAAATTGTGTCTTACAGGACATCTGTCGTCATGACGACCAAGAGTGGCCTTATAACTGACTCATTTAAAGTCGTGAAGAAAGAAAGAAAAGTGACAAAAAAAGATAAGGGACCCATTGCTCCTTCATCACAGGGTTGGTATCATTTTCCTGTATGACGTTGCCTTTGTACGAAATATGTGGGATGAAATGTTGGTGGATTGGCCGTTTGGACACAGCCTGAGTTATGGTCGTGGCAGAGGAATAGATGATGGCGTCATCAGCGTGGAGGTCCTTGGTCTATGTACGAGTTCTGATCCTACGACGACGTTGTAGGATAAGTCGGAACTGATACCAAAATGAACACCTAACATCGGACACAGTACATCCTTCATGATATATGAATGACAAACCAAGGATGTGGAATTTTTTTTACGGGCCTGCCTCACTCTGTTGCGATCCGTGGGGGCCCCGTTTTGCGTGAAAAAGCACATATAAAATGTCAATTAATGAATGACAGGACACTTCGAATAAAATTTTCCCGCAAGCTTTTTCCGAGCCGCTTCCTGCTTCGTCACTGACAGGGCTATAATAGCAAATGTAGCCCTCATAGTCTTGATTTAGGAAGGTTTATATATACTGTATATGTGTGTGTGTATATATATATATATATATATATATATATATATATATATATATATATATATATATATATATATATATATATATATATATATATTAGAGATGCGCGGTTTGCGGACACAACCGCGGACTCCGCGGATAATCCGCGGGTCGGACGGATGCATGACGAAAAAAATAGATTTTAAATAGATTCGGGCGGGTGGCGGTTGAACCAATTCGGAAATATATATACATAGTTAAATGTTGTTACCCACATACGAAAAACGAGCAGCACTCTTTGAAACAGGCAATTATTCATCAGGCACTGCTGCAGCTGTCACGCCAAATTTCTTCCACCCTACAAAAACCTCCCCCCCCCATTTACTTCCTGGGCTGCGTCCAATAAAGTCACAAAGTTGCCGGGGGTCCTTAACCGGCACGCGACTTTCCTGTTTCGCGCCTGTACAAAAAAATAAACAATAATCGATTTCTTCAGATTCCAGCAGCTGTCAAAGACAAAGTATCCTTCCAGCGACGGGCAGTCAAAGCCGAAGTGCTATCGATCGCTGTCAATGACGTAAGAGGAAACATGACCACGGAAGTAAATGGGGGGGGGGGGGGGGGTTGTAGGGGGAAGAAATTTGGCGTGACACAGCACAACGCAACACAACAGAAGAAGAAGAAAAAAATAAAAACATGGCAAAAACGTGGGAATACTAAAGACCAGGTAAAAAAAAAAAAACAATATTAGTCAACACTTTCTTAATGGAAATGACAATAATATTATAATAATGATAAATAATATTATCACGCATTAATATCTCTTAGCCTCTAATGCGTGGCCAAGAGCTATTAATGCCACGCAAGAGATATTAATGCCTTGCATCGTCTATATTAGATGTATAACAACGGGTGGGTGGCGGGTGGCAGGCGGTTGTGGTTTTGATAAAATGTTAGTTCAGGTGGATGGCGGGTGGATGACGACTTTTGTGATGCGGTTGCGGATGAAATAATTGCCTATCCGCGCATCTCTAATATATATATATATATATATATATATATATATATGTTTGTATGTATGTATAAATATATATTTATATATATATATATATACATATATGTATATATACATACATGTGTGTATATATATATATATATATACAACTGTTCAAAAGTTTGGGGTCACCCAAACAATTTTGTGGAATAGCCTTCATTTCTAAGAACAAGAATAGACTGTCGAGTGTCAGATGAAAGTTCTCTTTTTCTGGCCATTTTGAGCGTTTAATTGACCCCATAAATGTGATGCTCCAGAAACTCAATCTGCTCAAAAGAAGGTCAGTTTTGTAGCTTCTGTAACGAGCTAAACTGTTTTCAGATGTGTGAACATGATTGCACAAGGGTTTTCTAATCATCAATTAGCCTTCTGAGCCAATGAGCAAACACATTGTACCATTAGAACACTGGAGTGATAGTTGCTACACCTATGTAGATATTGCACCAAAAACCAGACATTTGCAGCTAGAATAGTCATTTACCACATTAGCAATGTATAGAGTGTATTTCTTTAAAGTTAAGACTATTTTAAAGTTATCTTAATTGAAAAGTACAGTGCTTTTCCTTCAAAATAAGGACATTTCAATGTGACCCCAAACTTTTGAACGGTAGTGTATATACATACATATATGTATATATACATATATGTATATATACCTGTATATGTGTGTTAAAATCAATCAATCAATCAATGTTTATTTATACAGCCCTAAATCACAAGTGTCTCAAAGGGCTGCACAAGGGTTATAAATGTTATTTTGCACTAAAAATAAGTTATTGAACAATTTATTTCCCATGAATTTGTTTTAGTACAATAC
This sequence comes from Entelurus aequoreus, assembly GCF_033978785.1. Lineage (NCBI taxonomy): Eukaryota > Metazoa > Chordata > Actinopteri > Syngnathiformes > Syngnathidae > Entelurus > Entelurus aequoreus. The sequence goes on from NC_084752.1 coordinate 12,188,311, forward strand.
ATGCGTCAAAATTAATTCGAGTTTGATTTAAGAGTATACATTTTTTTTCACATCAAAAAGTGTGAAACATTATAGTAATGGGGTGGAGGGCTCTAAATACAATTCTTAAGGCCCCAGTTTAGTCTGTTGTCTTTTGTAGAAATAAAATAAAGAAAGAACAGATGCATAAATGAAGCAAAAAGGTATCATGTAATGAGAACATGCTAAAATGCTGACGCTAATAACAAAACAACGATGTCAATTTTAGTATAATGTGTTTTTTTTTAAAAAAAGAAGATGTATGCACATGTTTATGGCCAAATGTGCAAATAAGATGACATCAGTCGACCACCCACAACCGTGCTCCTGTAGTCACCCGTTACCCACCATCTGGGCCTCACTATGTCTGCTAAGATCTGTCTCTTGAACAAATGTAAATAGAACAGTGGTTCCTAAACTGTTTTCACCAAGATACCACCTTAGAAAAACTTGGCTCTCCAAGTACCACCGTAATGACTAACATTGAATTACAGTAGCGTAGTTGGCCTAGTATTCATTAAAAACGAGGCAGGGGCTATACAAACCCAAAACCAGAGAAGTTGGCACGTTGTGTCAATGGTAAATAAAAACAGAATACAATGATTTGCAAATCGTTTTCAACTTATATTCAATTGAATAGACTGCAAAGACAAGATATTTAATGTTCGAACTGAGAAACGTAATTTTTGTTTTTTTTAAGGGGGGTCTCTTACACAAAAATAAAAATAAAACTGTCTTGCTTCAACAGCACAATACTGGTCCTAGTTGAGGATATTTCTCAAAACCTCATCAGGAGTCTCGACAAAACCCGAAAATGGCAGAAAATGGATATTTTTTGAAAACTTTTTCTCGCTAAAATGTCATAAGGGGGGACCTTTACACAAACATAAAAAAGTATTGCTTAAACAGCACAATACTGGTCCTGTTTTTGTAAGAGACATCTCAAAACCTCATCAATAGTCCCTAAAAAAACTCGAAAATGACAGATTTTTAAAAATTTTTTAAACAACTTTTTTTTGCTAAAATGTCGTAAGGGGGGTCTCTTACACAAAAATTTTAAAAACTGTCTTGCTTCAACAGCACAATACTGGTCCTGTAGTTGTAGGAGATGTCTCAAAACCTCATCAGGTGTCCCGACAAAACCCGAAAATAGCAGAAAATGTATATTTTTTTGAAAACGTTTTTCCGCTAAAAAGTCGTAATGATCCCAATTTGCCTGTTCACTTGTGGGATGTTCCAAATACAGTAAGTGTTTGATGAGCATTCCTCAACTTTCTCAGTCTTTTTTGCCACTTGTGCCAGCTTTAAAAAAAATATGTTGCAGGCATCAAATTCCAAATGAGCTAATGTTTGCAAAAATTAACAAAGTTTACCAGTTTGAACGTTAAGTATCTTGTCTTTGCAGTCTATTCAATTGAATATACACTACCGTTCAAAAGTTTGGGGTCACCCAAACAATTTTGTGGAATAGCCTTCATTTGTAAGAACAAGAATAGACTGTCGAGTTTCAGATGAAAGTACTCTTTTTCTGGCCATTTTGAGCGTTTAATTGACCCCACAAATGTGATGCTCCAGAAACTCAATCTGCTCAAAGGAAGGTCAGTTTTGTAGCTTCTGTAATGAGCTAAACTGTTTTCAGATGTGTGAACATGATTGCACAAGGGTTTTCTAATCATCAATTAGCCTTCTGAGCCAATGAGCAAACACATTGTACCATTAGAACACTGGAGTGATAGTGGCTGGAAATGGGCCCTCTATACACCTATGTAGATATTGCACCAAAAACCAGACATTTGCAGCTATAATAGTCATTTACCACATTAGCAATGTATAGAGTGTATTTCTTTAAAGTTAAGACTAGTTTAAAGTTATCCTCATTGAAAAGTACAGTGCTTTTCCTTCAAAAATAAGGACATTTCAATGTGACCCCAAACTTTTGAACGGTAGTGTAGGTTGAAAAGGATTTGCAAATCATTGTATTCTGTTTTTGGCGTCTTGTCCAAGGTGTACCCCGCCTTCCGCCCGAATGCAGCTGAGATAGGCTCCAGCACCCCCCGCGACCCCAAAAGGGACAAGCGGTAGAAAATGGATGGATGGACGTATTCTGTTTTTATTTACGATTTGCACAACGTGCCAACTTCACTGGTTTTGGGTTTTGTACTTGACAAGTACCACAATTTGAGAATCACTGTAATAGAGGACCTCTGACAGGCACGTGCCATAAAATTATTATGGTGATAAGAATCACAACAGGATATTTAGCTGAAGTTAAATAATAAAAAAAATACTAACTCAAATCATCAAATTGAATACACACATCTATTTTTAGTTTCACTGTTTATGACAGTTGATGCATAATCAGCATCACAATAATAATGAGTGTTTTTTACTGATTTAACGGCAATTTGTGATCAAAATTAAAACCCCTTATTTTTCCCTATTTTCCGGGGAAATGTCCCATATATTGAAATACAATTATTGACAGGTATGCCCTCTCTCTTTTCACTAAACATGACAAACGTCAGAAAACAGCTGGACTAGGAGAAGTTTGTTTTCAGACCAAGAGCGCCGCAATGTTTTCAGTGACCCTAATGCTGTGATTAATTTTTCATCAAACAACGTCAGGTGATTTCACAAACATTGCTGCATTTCTGTCTGATGCTGCGTGTCAGAGGAGAAGTACTGTAGACTCAGCGCGCTACATGAGAAGGAGGGCCGGGGGAACAATAGATCAGTTTGGGGAGGAATTTTCATAGGAACTCAAATATATGACCCACATATTTAGGGGGAAATTGATTACAGAGAGTAGTAATTGTTATTCTTAAATGAATGAAGAAAAAGGAGTTCCAACAGACATTTTTCTTACGCCGGGCAAAAGGGCAGGTGCTTGAGCACTACTAAAAGGGCTATCTTTGCACAAGCCTGACCCCTGAAGTACTAGTATGTCTTTAATCCTCCTGATCTTATTGTGATGGAAGTCTGATTTTATCGACCAGACACTGTGACTGAAACATGCCAACATGAAGAGCAACAGAAACTACAACAGTTTGACCTTGACTGGAGATTCGGGCCCAGTACAGGTAACTACTCTAACCAACATTACATTTGACTTGTCTCTTCAAAGCGATGATAACAAGCAGTAGTTCCTTTGAAGTTGTCACTGATTGTATCGATCCATGAAGTGATGTTGCCGACTTTTGAATCAGCATCATTGTTTTTTTGCTACCGGGTATCTTTGCCTGCTGCAGGGATCAGCAGGCTGCAGAGATGGGAGAGGGCAAAGCTGCATGGTTTGGATCCACCTGAGGAGATCCGGGACTTGCTTCTACAAAACCAAACTGATCCAGAGTACAATCTAAGGTGACACACACAGAACAACAAATGACATCATAGAGACGACTGGCCAATCATTTGCATACATATGCAGTCTATAAAACCCCATATACAGTAATGTTTAACGACATCATGAACAAGCTGTCAGATAGAGCTTTACCTTGGGAGGAAACAAAACACAAAAGAGCTTGTGATGCTTTAAATCTTGGGAAGAAACAAAGCACAATCAGGAAAATACAGGCAGACACTGGAAATTATTGTATTTGTATTAAGGCTGTCTAACAACTAAAATATTTAATCGAGATTAATCGCATTTTATTCATAGTTAACCAAAAAAATATCACTATCGATTGCAGAGATTAGGGCTGCAACTAACAACTAATTTGATAATCGATTAATCTGTCGATTATTACTTCGATTAATCGATTAATAATCAGATAAAAGAGACAAACTACATTTCTATCCTTTCCAGTATTTTATTGGAAAAAAACAGCATACTGGCACCATACTTATTTTGATTATTGTTTCTCAGCTGTTTGTAAATGTTGCAGTTTATAAATAAAGCTAGACAGATAATTTTCAAGCTTTTAATACCATGACTGGACAATTACCGTAGTTTTAATTAAATGTTTTTAAACATTATACTTATTCAAACATCTCAACACAAAAAAGGACATAAACTGACATAATGATAATAACAAAATACCTGCGGTACATTTGTGTCTTGCCACATTTGGTATTTTGTGAGAATACAGAATTTGTATTCCTGCTGTAGGAGCACTTGTATTCAGAGGATAGGAGCTACACAATGTTTAGTTATGAGTTTCACGTAGTAATTACACAAAGTGTGGATTGTTATGATCATGATTTGATTGTCAAAGATGTTTGGTAATGTAATCTGGGATTTTTCTACCCGAATAAATTCTTCTGATATTCTGTAAATTACATGTTGTACAAGTTAATAGCATTCATATTGCTGCATGACGATGTTTTAACCTTCTCTATTTATTAATAAAATGTAATATTCATCCTGCTAATCATTCTGTAATTGAGGAATATTAACAAGAACATGTTATAAAATAATATACACTTTATTTCAGCCTGACACAAAAATGTCCCCCTATATTCTCAACTGATGTACTAGCATTTATCTAGGTAGAAATATCACAGATTACGTTACAAAACATATTTGACAAAGCATGATTGTAATGTAAGACATTTATTTTGTTATTGTAATTATACCGCATGTAAAAGGGTGTTTGATTCCAGTCGTTTTGCCCTTTTTCTCAGGTAAAAATTGCCACATTTCCTGATCAAATACAGGGTAGAACGCTGACCGAAGGTTCCCTCTGATTGCACAATCCTTCATAAACTGGGTTAGATGGCCTGTGCCTGTTTGTCAACATGTGCCCAACATAATGTTTGCAGAAACATTTATCATACACCATAACTTTCTACAGCCTGCATAATGTAAGTGTGACATCATTATTTTTGCCTATCAGACAATAAATTGCCAAGAAAGGACACTTCTATTGCACTACAGAGACAGCAGCAGCATCAATGTTGTCAGCAAGAGGGGCAATGCAGTGGTTTCTTATTTTTATGCTCTGCTGAATGAATGAAAATTAATATTTTGACTGCCATAATGAAGGATTATACATCCATGATCCATAACTGGACTTTAAGACAAAACAAAGGTGACCAGACTTTTACAACAAAGTATGTTTTTATTGGCCTACAGCTTATTCTCTAAAATAAAATGTGTTAATATTGAGATGTATTATTAAATATTACGTAAACTTGCTTTGTTACCTAAGCTTATATGACTCATAATACAATATTTTGACTTACATAGGATTGATTTTATCATCTAAAATGAACAAAATGTGGCAAAGGGGCGACTGTGCTGCAAACTATTTGTATCATCATTTTCACAAGTGCACATGCTATTGAGCTGCACCTCTCTTGTCACAGCTCTTAATTGCATGATTGTGTCTGTTTTTCAGTTTATGGCGTGAATATCCCTTGTGAGGACCAACGAAGAAGAAGATAACTTCACTATCAAGGATTGTATGTTAACATACTTGCACTGAATGTATAAAGGGTGTCGCTAAAATCTGGAAATATAGTATACATAATACATTATACTAAAATAAATAAATAAATAATAATAAACTATAAAAACACAAAATCATTGTTTTGACAATTAAAATTAAATACTTTAACTTAAATATAATATAAATACCGGTAATTGAAATGTTTTAAATAAAATAATAATGAAAATAAATATTTATATTATATAGGATATGAATATAATAAATAGAAAAAAATACGACACCCTGTAGTTTCATACACTACCGGCATACACAATCCTAAGGATTTTGAATACAGCTTGGACAGTTACGACATTTTAACAGTCAGAGGAGTAATCATTTAGAAACAATTTAATTCTTGCATTTGTATTCTGCAATGGTGAAACATGTCATAATCTCTCATAATAATTTTCTATTCTGCTTGTCCTCATTAATGGAAGCCGGTGTCTATCCCAGCTGGCTTCGGCTGCTGCGGAAATATAAAGCAACTGTCCATTGTCAGCAAAGTCTAACTTGTACAAAACTGTATGTTCCTTCCCAGCAGGCATTAGACATTGATGCAGTGTTGTTTTTATACATACATGTCCTTTAAAACTGACTTTGAAACAACATTGCAATATAGTAGTATTTGTAAATTGATACAATTTTGATGTCCAACGTTGGAACCACATTGTTGGTTGGGAAATGACTAAATTTCAATGGTCAAATCAATGTTGCAACCTGACATTGAATAATAATAATAAACGTAGTCAAAAAGCATGTTGTTTCAACATTGCATTTGTGTTGTAGAATATTGGTTGGGAAATGGCCAAATTTCAGTGGTCAAATCAACGTCAGAACTCGTCAAAAAACATGTTGTTTCAACGTTATGTTTGAGTTGCTTAATGTCAGAACCTAATCGGTAGGTTGTGAGTTCAAACCCCGGCCGAGTCATACCAAAGACTATAAAAATGGGACCCATTACCTCCCTGCTTGGCACTCAGCATCAAGGGTTGGTATTGGGGGTTAAATCACCAAAAATGATTCCCGGGCGCGGCACCGCTGCTGCCCACTGCTCCCCTCACCTCCCAGGGGGTGAACAAGGGGATGGGTCAAATGCAGAGGACAAATTTCACCACACCTAGTGTGTGTGTGACAATCATTGGTACTTTAACCTTTAACCTTTAATTCACCAAGTTCTCAATGTAGTTTGAATCTCTTGTGTCCGCTGGGTTATTATGATTGTAGTTTTTAGTGCATTCCATGCAAGCTTTTATTGTTGTAGTTCCTGTAAACACGTTTCCTGTGACCAGGGTTCACACCTGGAAGATGCCCGATATCATCCAAACTTCTAGTGGTTCCCTGTGTAGACATGAGTCCTCCATTTCTGCGCTAGTACTTCCTTTTTATCTTATTCCTAGCTTTTGCACATTTAGTGTCCTTCACCCTCTTTTACGGATTAGTTTTTGTTCCTTGTTTCTCCAGCGTATTCCTGGACTAACTTGTTGCTCTATTCCTGGCTACTAAATGGTAAATGGGTATATAGCGCTTTTCTACCTTCAAGGTACTCAAAGCGCTTTGACACTATTTCCACATTCACCCATTCACACACACATTCACACACTGATGGCGGGAGCTGCCATGCAAGGCCCTAACCACGACCCATCAGGAGCAAGGGTGAAGTGTCTTGCTCAAGGACACAACGGATGTGACTAAGTTGGGATCGAACCAGGAACCCTCAGGTTGCTGGCACGGCCACTCTCCCAACCTCGCCACACCGTCCCCTACCAAAACCCTCTTCACTTCTAGTTTGGATGTTGATTGTTATTTTGATTTCTATATTTTTTTCACAGATCTGTCTGTGGATCTTTGTACTTTATTTTCAACACACTTATATCTGCCGTTGTTTGGGTATTTTGCATTACCTTAAATAAATGGTTTGTGGTTTATGGTTGTGTATCTGCGTTATACTGCATTATACAGTGGAACCACGTTCCTGACTGTCCATGGGGCCAACTCATAAAGTCTGCTGTGTTATTATTATTACGAAAAAGTTGGCCGCTTTTTTCGACGTCGACATACAATTTGAGGCCCAAAGGCCTCCTTCATGTGATAATTAATCTGTTTATGCCAACATGTATTGTATTGTTACAGCAAGCTAACTAGTTAAACAGCTTTAAAACATTGTAGTGCAAAGTAAGCTTCAGAATAAAAGCGTGTTTTAACCTGAAATTGGACCACAGCAACAAACAGTGCCCTCACTTAATTTACATTTTTCAAATGGCACACAAAACCCACAAACTACGAGCAGCTAGTTCTCCCCAAAAATGCAATTCTCAAATAAAAAATAATTTAATGTATATATTATATTAATATGATACCCTATATATCCCAATCTCTTCTGAACAATGTTTTTTTTGTCTCATTCACTTGTTTTTGTCTGTTTGCATATTTCACCGGAGAGAACAAGTTTTCGCAAACCGTAGACCTGAACAGCAGAATAATCGTTTCAAGCTCTGGCTTCTGCTTGGCACCATCGTTAGCGATTAGGGGTGGGCAATATTTCAGATGTTGATCAGGTACCAAAGAAAAAATAGGGTCAGTAATGCCCTTTTGTTGGTCATTACAAATCATTGAAACAGTGGCATTTGTTAAATGTCTTGTTTATATGATTATGGTATTTTTTTTTGGTCATAAAAAAATACAATCATGTATGCTTACGGACTGTATCCCTGCAGACTGTATTGATCTATATTGATATATAATGTAGGAACCAGAACCAGAAATACTAATAACAGAAATAAACAACCCTTTTGTGCGAATGGGGGAAGGGAGGTTTTTTGGGTTGGTGCACTAATTGTAAGTGTATCTTGTGTTTTTTATGGTGATTTAATAAATAACAAAACATTTTTTTATTTTTTTATTTCTTGTGCGGCCCGGTACCAATCGATCCACGGACCGGTACCGGTTGGGGACCACTGAAGTAGAGCACACAATTCCCAAACAAGCTGAATAGTTTGAAGTTGGAACAGTTTGAATCACATGAAAAATGTGGGAGTTGTGGAACTTTGAAGAATATCTCATTGATTTTAAAATGGGAATTTCCCAAAAAATTGGGAATTTCAGGAAAAGCGGGAATTTTTTTGAAAATGCTAAAAAAAAAAATTGAATGGTCTGAATGAGTTGAGTTGAAATGGTTGGTGTTGGAATTTTTCAAATCGGTCGAGAAATGTTGAAGTAGTTACATGTTGAATTGAGAAACGGAATTACGGAATTCCTGGAATTTCAGGAAAACCGGGAATTTTAGTTTTTTGTCCTGATTAAGAGGAATGTTTTGACGGTGGAACTGTTGAAATGTGTTGAAAAACGAGGCAGGAGTTGTGGCCAAAAAAAGGGTAGAACTAGGGCTTTGGAAAACCAGGAATTCTAGTAAATCCTGGAATTTTTTTTGAACTTGGAAAAAAAGTAGTTTAAATTTCCAGAATGGTGGAATGTGTCAAAGGTGGAATGGTTTGAATAGGTTGAAAAATTTTGAAATGGCGTAAGTTTGAAAAATGGCCAATTCATTTTAAATGGGAAAAATGTCCCGGAAATCCTGGAAATCTGGGAATGTTTGGAATTTGTCAAGGGAAAGCCCGCGATTCCTGAATAGGCTGAACAGTTCGAAGTTGGAACGGTTTGAATCGGGTGAATAATACCTAACACCTACTCAGTGGCCTAGAGGTTAGAGTGTCGGTAGGTTGTGAGTTCAAACCCCGGCCGAGTCATACCAAAGACTATAACAATGGGATCCATTACCTCCCTGCTTGGCACTCAGCATTGAGGGTTGGAATTGGGGGTTAAATCACCAAAAATGATTCCCGGGCGTGGCACTGCTGCTGCTCACTGCTCCCCTCATCTGGTGGACAAGGGGATGGGTCAAATGCAGAGGACAAATTTCACCACACCTAGTGTGTATGTGTGACAATCATTGGTACTTTAACTTAATAAATAGATTAATTTTGATGTAGAAAACCATATTCAATGAATTAAAAAGTAAAAGTAATATTTGCATCCCAATCAAAGCAGTATAGTTGTAAAAATTGCTTTAATGAGTCTTAAAAATAAGCTTTTGCTCTGACACGCTGCCATTTTGGGGACGCAGTGCTGCCTGACATTGTCACGTGACTGTCACATGACAACCGCACTAAAACGCTTCCTGTACTCACTCACGGCTGAGGGGCTTCATGAGTTAAATTAAATCAACAAAATTGTACAAGACGCTTATTTTGGACATTAAAATTGTGTCGCAATGACTTGTTATGGTTTAAAATATTTACCAAACCCGATAATTTCACGTAATTTGGGAGGGGTAGAACGTCTCGTGCGAGACAAAGGGGAGGAAGGAGCCGCCGTCCAATCAGGGCTCTTCTATTGTGCCACGTGTTCGCTGACGTCACAGAGAAAAATGTCTTCCTCTTACCAAGCTGTCCGCTGCTATTAAGGTTTACGTGAGGAATAAACAAACCCGAATGGTGGCCGGCGCTACTGTCATTTTGAACGATGAAGTTGAGACGTGTTGTGATTCTTCACGGCGTCCAACTCGTCACCACATTTTAAAAAGATAGCAATCACCCCAGCTGCGGTGACAGCTGACTAGCAGCAACCATGGCTTCCGTGTGACAAGGAGAAGGTTTGCCGCCCACATTTCATCCCTGGTTAGTGACCTCGGCCGTGGACGTTAATGGATGCTCTGTCACTTCTGGGACTTTAACGCACCTTTGGGCCATTCAGGAAACAGGTGAGTGTCATCTGAGCCTCCATGCTACCGCTAATCGGCTATAGCCAGAAACAGCCATTGTCCGCACACTACATTTCCACTTAATTAGATGTGATTACGTCACGTTATTATCACATACATATCATATACGTGATATTTGATATTTTATGTCGTGAGTGTGCAACACAATTGTAGCTTCATGCTGGCTCCCTTGCTCAACATTGCCAAAAGTATTTGGCCACCCATCCAAATAATTACAATCAGGTGTCTTAATCACTTGGCCCGGCCACAGGTGTATAAAATGAAGCACTTAGGCATGGAGACTGTTTCTACAAACATTTGTGAAAGAATGGGCCGCTCTCAGTGATTTCCAGCGTGGAACTGTCATCGGATGCCACCTGTGCAACAAATCCAGTCCTCGCTCCTAAATATTCCAAAGTCAACTGTCGGCTTTATTATAAGAAAATGGAAGAGTTTGGGAACAACAGCAACTCAGCCAGGAAGTGGTAGTTCTACGCATAACGGACAGAGGGGTCAGCGGATGCTGAAGCGCATAGTGCAAAGACGTTCTACACAGTCAGTTGCTACAGAGCTCCAAACTTCATGTGACTTTCCAATTAGCCCACGTACAGTACGCAGAGAGCTTCATGGAATGGGTTTCCATGGCCGAGTAGCTGCATCTAAGCCGTACATCACCAAGTCCAATGCAAAGCGTCAGATGCAGTGGTGTAAAGTAGTGGTCCCCAACCTTTTTGTAACTGCGGACCGGTCAACGCTTGAAAATTTGTCCCACGGACCAAGGGGGGGGGGGGATTTTATTATTTTTTTTGTCATAATACAATGTGTGCTTACGGACTTTATCCCTGCAGACTGTATTGATCTATATTGATGTATAATGTAGGAACCAGAAATATTAATAACAGAAAGAAACAACCCTTTTGTGTGAATGAGTGTAAATGGGGGAGGGAGGTTTTTTGGGTTGGTGCACTAATTGTAAGTGTATCTTGTGTTTTTTATGTTGATTTAATAAAAAATAAATAAATATATAATATTTATATATATATTTTTAATTTTTTAAATTCTTGTGCGGCCCGGTACCAATCGATCCATGGACTGGTGGTTGGGGACCACTGGTGTAACGTACGTCGCCACTGGACTCTAGAGCAGTGGAGACGCCTTCTCTGGAGTGATGAATCACGCTTTTCCATCTGGCAATCTGATGGACCAGTCTGGGTTTGGAGGTTGCCAGGAGAACGGTACATTTCGGACTGCATTGTGCCGAGTGTTACATTTTTTTGTTCGAGGCGAATTATGGTGTGGGCTTGTTTTACAGCAGGGGTGTCAAACTCAAATACAGAGTGGGCCAAAATTTAAAACTGAACAAAACCACAGGCCAGGGTTGAACAAATTAACCTTTTAATAGGGACCCAAACAAGTTTTGCATTGAATATTGAACCAGCAATGCTTATATAACTTTACAGTGACATGCAAAATCGAGTTTAAAATAATAATAAAAAAATATCAATGGCATATCAAATACAATTTAAATAAAAATTGAATGCCTCTTTTCTATTTGTAGCCTTCTGAGGTAAATATCAACATTAACTTTTTCCACAGGCTAATAAATTTGAAAATAAAATAACAATGAATAAACCAGGGGTGCTCACACTTTTTCTGCAGGCAAGCTACTTTTCAATTGATCAAGTCGCGGGGATCTACCTCATTCGTATATATAATTTATATTTACTTATTTATGAAATATGTTTTTGTTAACAAGTTAAAGGTGTTTAATGATAATGCAAGCATGTTTAACACATATAGTTAATATTGTTAATAAATTAAAGGTTTTTAATGATAATACAAGAATGTTTAATACATATAGTTAATATTGTTAACAAGTTAAAGGTGTTTAAAGATAATGCAAGCATGTTTAACACATATAGTTAATATTAACAAGTTAACGGTGTTTAATGATAATACAAGAATGTTTAATACATATAGTTAATATTGTTAACAAGTTAAAGGTGTTTAAAGATAATGCAAGCATGTTTAACACATATAGTTAATATTGTTAACAAGTTAAAGGTGTTTAAAGATAATGCAAGCATGTTTAACACATATAGTTAATATTAACAAGTTAACTGTGTTTAATGATAATACAAGAATGTTTAATACATATAGTTAATATTGTTAACAAGTTAAAGGTGTTTAAAGATAATGCAAGCATGTTTAACACATATAGTTAATATTAACAAGTTAACGGTGTTTAATGATAATACAAGAATGTTTAATACATATAGTTAATATTGTTAACAAGTTAAAGGTGTTTAAAGATAATGCAAGCATGTTTAACACATATAGTTAATATTGTTAACAAGTTAAAGGTGTTTAAAGATAATGCAAGCATGTTTAACACATATAGTTAATATTAACAAGTTAACGGTGTTTAATGATAATACAAGAATGTTTAATACATATAGTTAATATTGTTAACAAGTTAAAGGTGTTTAAAGATAATGCAAGCATGTTTAACACATATAGTTAATATTGTTAACAAGTTAAAGGTGTTTAAAGATAATGCAAGCATGTTTAACACATATAGTTAATATTAACAAGTTAACAGTGTTTAATGATAATACAAGCATGTTTAACACATACTTAATATTGTTAATAAGTTAAAGGTGTTTAAACATAATGCAAGCATGTTTAACACATATAGATTCATTTCTTTCATGAAGACAAGAATATAAGTTGGTGTATTACCTGTTTCTGATGACTTGCATTGATAGGAATCAGACAGTGGTGCTGATAACGTCCGCATTTTCAAATGGAGTAGAAAAAAAGCCCTCCTTTCTGTCCAATACCACATGAAAGTGGTTGGTTTTTGGCATCTTATTTGTCCAGCTTCCGTACTCCTTTGTATACACTTTACAAGAAATACATTGGCGGCAAACTCCGTATCCTGCTAGCTTGTGCACGCCAGCTTTCTGAGACTCTTATTTTGTTAGCGCAGGCAGGATGAAGCAGAGCTTTTATTGTGCAACTGTGCAGTCGGTCTTTGGAGTTTTGACGACAGGTACGGCGCCATAGTCTGTTGAAATAAAAAGTGTTTCTCGCCTTCCTGTCGGTAATTTTTTTCTTAATAATGAGCTGGCAGCAGTCAGCGTCATCTCAGAAGACCCTCGGGTGCCGTGAATGTCAATCAAGTGACGAAAGTGACGTCATAGTGAAGATTTATGATCGCTCATTTTTAGGACTATTTTTTTAATCGACTGACACACCCTCCGCGATCGACCGGTAGCTCGCGATCGACGTAATGAGCACCCCTGGAATAAACTAACCATTCAGGACTTTAAACTGCTCAGTTTGCAACACACTGATCTAATCTGATGTGCCCAAGCCAGATACCTGCTCCTACCAGTGTGCAAGGTGTTGAACCAGCTGCACACATTTATTATCTGTAACACCTTTTCTGAATCACAATCTAGACATCACAAAAATATGCATGTTGACACCATCACCAGCGCATCCGTGGGTTTGGAATGCCTAAAATGCAAGACAATGCGTAATTAAAGACATCTTTTCATGCAGGAGATTATGGTAATATATTTCCTAAATAAAAAAACTAACATTAAAAAAAGAACGCCAGCAGACAACAAAACGCATCAATTGAATTAATTTTAATCAGCCCCGCAAATGATCCAGCAGCAATACAATTATAAAAGAAAATTGCTGAATAGACGTTATGTCTAATATTTTTATTCCTGACCGTCCAAAATGTTGACACATACACGTAGAACGGAGGATTCTCGTCTGTCCATCGTCTGTTTGTGCAGCGCAAGCACTGATCCGGCAGCCTTGTGTGGAACTGTCAGTCTGCATGGCATTCTGACACGTGCCAAATAAAACCCAATATGGTGATGAGTGTTAATAAATCACATTGCGTGTGCTGTATAATTATATTTGCATTTTCTCCTCCCAGTATTGTGGGCGTTTTGATGATCAGCATGCAGTATATTTTACATATCTGACGCAAAATGGATTGCATGCCTTATTCCACATTGCACACGTTTTAATAGATCAGCTTTGCGTGTGCTATCAAGTTTGCAGGTGTTTCAGTACACGCAGAACTTTAGTAAATCAGGCCCGAAGTGTGTGATAACGCAAATTGAGGCAATAGTCGTCATCTTGCCTACGACGATAGGCAAGATATGTGCTAGAAACATAAGCGGCAGCTCAGCTCGCTCGCAGTTTCCTGAAGCTGTCTCTGATAGTTGATATAATAATGTAACTGCATCATAAAGCCTACATGAACTCCATGGTGTTCAGGGATGAATAGTCTTTCCTATTGCTATAGTACTATTTTTTCAGCTAAAGTTACATTAATCATTAGTAATGTAGCAGCCTAGTTTTGAATGGCAGGGTGCCTGCTATCACTTGTTGATAAAAATATGACATTTCCATGATAAAAATCAACTACATGCTTCCCAAATGCTGTAATAAATTACGCATGATGAGTTGAACATACGTCAGCATGTGGCCCCACTTTCAACTCTTTTTTTTCAAACGCTTATTGCAAACGCTTACTTACAGTAAGTCATTAATTTGACTTAGTAAATCATTATTTTGTCATTATTTTGACTTAGTAAGTCAATATTTTGATTTAGTAATTTTAATAAGTCATAATAATGACAAACTTAGTATCTCAGGTAACTAAGACTGTTTTGTTTTTACTTTACGGAAAAAATATCGAGATATTTATCGTATATCGCCATTCAGCAAATGGAGCGGAAAACACAACCAAAAATTGTAGGCTTCCTCACGCGACGAAGCTGGCCTACTTCACCGCAGTCTCTAGTCTATTGCCCCCCAGGCTGTGGTGGCAGGGACGAGGTGGGGACGTGATGGCGACAGGCCCAGTTACACCGATCCTTACACCCACCCACCCCCTTCCCCGGTCTGTCCGCCGGCCTTAATTAACACATTTTCTGGGGGAAACACTGTTTGTGTGTGTATATGTATGTGTGTGTGTATATATATATATATATATATATATATATATATATATATATATATATATATATATATATATATATATATATATATATATATATATATATATATATATATGTGTATATGTATATATATATATATATATATATATATATATATATATATATATATATATATATATATATATATATATTTATATTTATATTTATATTTTAGGGCTGCAACTAACAACTAATTTGATAATAGATTAATCTGTCGATTATTACTTCGATTAATCGATTGATAATCGGATAAAAGAGACAAACTACATTTCTATCCTTTCCAGTATTTTATTGGGAAAAAAAACGCATACTGGCACCATACTTATTTTGATTATTGTTTCTCAGCTGTTTGTAAATGTTGCAGTTTATAAATAAAGGTTTATAAAAAAATGTTTTAATTAAAAAAATAATAATAATAAAATTGCCTCTGCGCATAGCATAGATCCAACGAATTGATGACTAAACTAATCGCCAACTATTTTTATAATCGAATTTAATCGATTAGTTGTTGCAGCCCTAAAATATATATATATATATATATATATATATATATATATATATATATATATATATATATATATATATATATATATATATATATATATAATACAATCGTGATACGCACGTTGACACATTCTAGCAGTGTCCTACACATTTGAAAGCGACAAGCGACCAAAGGTGTCCCCACTCGCGGTTAATGTTCTTCACGTTGCCAAGTTGCTTCTATGTTAGTAATCCCTGCCTCAATGACTACAAAGTAACTACGCTACTTACATGTATCATTATCACTGGAGGACGAGGGATAACTAAATATTACGGATGTAACGGTTTTGCAGATACCGCAGCATTCGGTTTCAAAATCTTCAATAATGCTTTGACGCTATTAAACAAAAACTTGGTGTGTAGGTTTTTCTGTCTTTTTTATTTTGGCGGGTCTGAAAATAAACTCAATATTCCGGAATCATTTTCAAAACAGATAGAAAAATGTCCATTGTAGAGGACACTGATTCTCTGAAAGTAAAAGCTGAGAGACACAGCGGATGTTGCCACTTACTACAAATACTTGTTTGTAGTAAACTATGATACCTGTATGTAGTAACCTATGAATTGAACGTTTTAGCGTTATATTTGTGTTCAATTACAGTAATTGTGTTTATATTAAACATGCCCTTGTCATTTTTAAGTTATTTATAATATCGTACCATGGCCTTAATATCGTACTGTAATATTTTGATATCATTACTTCCCTACTAAATATGCTACACTATACAATATAGGAGCTAAGCTAAAGTTATTGAGTGTAAACAAAGGCGGGCGGATCGATACAAATATCGACAATAACTGTACCAGGTAATGTATCAATATATGGTCTTGTCGTTTTTGTTATTGTTTACACACTCAGGAAATAAATCCCTGCCACAGGAGGACTTTAAGGGCAAAATAACAAATGATTTAAATCAGAGTTAATAGTAGAAAATTATTTTAATATTTATTTATAGTATTACATCGCCATACTGTTTGTCTTTTTTTAATTGTGATCAAAATAAATAATTTAATGATCTTGAAAGCTTTAAGTATCAGCATTGGTATGACCGATACTGCCCTTGTAACTTACTTGGTATTAGATCAATACCCAAATTTGGGTTATTTTCCAAAACTAATGTAAAGTATCTAAACAACAGAATCATGAGTGCTCATTACATTTTAACGGAAGTATAGATAGAAATTACAGCAGAAAGTAACCAACAAGCGTCACGTTTAGGGAAGCGGTGCTAGCAGCATAACCCCAAGGATGGACAGAACGTCAGGCGGAATACAGGTAAAATAAAAAAGTACGTGCAGCTGGGGAGTGCACGAGAGCAAACATTAGTGCAGTTAGGAAGTGTACAATTACCAAAGCAATCACTCACATTGGACAGAGAACAAAATAATGATCCAGCCCTGTCTGAAAGTGTGTCCCGGTTGCCTATCAGGGACGTGTGTGGTAGTCAGCACTTAGTGGCAGACAAGGGAAGTGAAAACACAAAATAAGACCACTGGACAGGAACTCAAACACCACAAACATGGGGAAAAAACAACACAAGTCCACAACTGATCATGGGAATGACAGCTAGTAGATTAATATTTTTGAGAAAATAATACTGCAATATGTTACTGCATAGGTCAGCAGCCAAATTAGGAGCTTCTGTAACCTGTTTTAAAATGGTTATATTATCATTTACATTCCAAATAATATATTGTTACTGCAGGAGGCTGCAACATATATCACAATGTAGATTTTATGCTATATCACCCACCCTGTCACTGCGGTGAGAAGTAGTGAACAGAAAAAGAAGAAGTGGCTAAATATTGCGTGAAGTGTACAGTATATTTCTTAGGGTGTACTGACGAAAGTATTCCAAGTGCTGCGGATACTTTTGCCAAGATCATTTAGTTTGCACATCACACGACTAAGCTATAGGTTTGGTTTCTGAACCATGATCGCATTTCACAGTAACATGCAATTTAATTTCTAAATGCCGCAGGTGTGCTGTGGCACAATAACATATCGGCACAAGCATTCCACAAGCACACGTTGTCATCATAAAGGTCACCAAAAAAAAAAAAACAAGGTGGCATTGTTGAGGCAGAGAGTCAAGCTGAAGGAAAACAAAACTTCTATAACATCTGACAAAACACAACACTGACATCACCAAGAAAGCATGTGACTTAAGGAAGCAGGAGAAATGTGAATTTTTCCTGACTTATAAACACAAATGGCTCACTAAGTCTTTCTTTGTGTCAAAGGAAATCTATTAGTGATGAAAGTTAGAGATCACTATGCTGTAGATTTGTCAAAACCTGTTCACTCTTTGTTTCTAACTAAGCCATTTTTCTTACTTTTAGGTGCAGTTATCCTCATCATCCCTCAAACTGGAATTAATTGGATACATTTATTTTTTATTTTTTTTGTACTTTCAACCTCAAGTTTCAGCTGGATAAACAAATCCAAGATTTCTGATCTTCAACTCGAAAAGAGCACTGATAATTTTTGCTTCAACGAATATTTATAAAAATAGCCTTCAATATTTCTGTGATCTAAGTTTTTATAATCATAGTTTTAACCTAAAATGTATTAACTTTTTTTTTTTTTAACGATTGTGACTTGCTGTACTGAAGTGAAAAAACTATTGAAACTAGAAACTATTGACTAACAGCAGCACAATTTCCCCAATGAAGAAACTTAAGATGGACAATTGTTTCTATTTATTATAATTTTAGTCCTCCTTGGATTAAAACCTTTTTGGAATTTCTTGTCCCTCAAATCAAACTGACATGGATACCCCTGGATTTTATTGTGTATTTTGCTTTTTCAAGTCCAACACCATCAACTGTTGGTTTTTGTCCATCGCAGACCTGGTGCAGCTCACAGGTCAGGTGCTCTAAATCAAGCGATGCCCACACGTAAGAAAACAAAGTTCC
Organism: Entelurus aequoreus; assembly: GCF_033978785.1. Lineage (NCBI taxonomy): Eukaryota > Metazoa > Chordata > Actinopteri > Syngnathiformes > Syngnathidae > Entelurus > Entelurus aequoreus. The sequence goes on from NC_084752.1 coordinate 12,207,009, forward strand.
CCCAGTGGTGCATTTACAGACTGTTGTGCCGAATATGAACGTTGGACGAAAAACAAGTTCTCTTTTTTATTTGTCCTCACACAGCAACCGTAGTTGAATCAATCTCTATCCTGTCAAATACAAAAAAGTACATTTTGAAAGAACTTCAAGATTGACTTCAAAGCAAAAGCAACTCACGAAGGAAGGAAAAATGGACTAGTCAGAATAATTCATGTTTTTTTAACTCTCGTGCTTTGCGCTAACTCCCTTATTTGACTTATGTTTGAAGAAACTATACCGTTTTTTAAATATAATTTGATCTTAAATGTCTTTCAAAATTGATCAAGTCAGCTTTTTCACTGTATTTACAGAAAATTCTAATTTTCTCTTTTTGGCTTCAGTGAAGGAGGACTACATTTCCTGAAGTTTAAAGTCCTCTCTGGAAATGCATTTTCTAAGTACATCTCCTTTTTGACAGAAGCAAATACTTTAAACCTGGAACAACTTTTTTTTTTACAATGGCTCAGGATCTACATGAGGATTTTTGCAAAAGATTTCAGCTGACCCCACATAGACCGTTCCATCAATCCATCATCCTGACACCAGAATCCCACATAGAATGCCACTAGCGACGTTTGTCTCCAGAATGGCGATTCCCTCGGCATCGCAGCTAAGCTGAGGCCCGAGCGCATCACTGCGTGCACAGGAAGTGATGCCAGGTGGCAGTAATCGAAATGAAGGGCGGGGTCCATCCTCCTCTCCCCTGCCCCATGCTGTGGTCCTATCCACCAGGCCCTTGCGACCTTCACGGTACATCCCCGTATCAGCAGCTACCTTCTTCCTGGTTGGCTCAACCACCCTGTTTTTCTGTTTCACGTAAGTGTCCTACTCCTGTGGGTGAATGAAGTGAGAAAATACCATGGTAATAAACTATAGTGGTACCTTCGTTTTTGTTTATAATCTGTCCCAAAAAGGTCAGACGAAAACTGTTTCCCCCGGCCTTTATTTTTGTACTTTGATTTGCATAGGAAAAGGGGGCCGTACAAAAACCAAGGTACTATTGTTTAAGGAAACCTCGCTTTTTGATTTGTGACATAAATTGGTCAGAACCTAAACACAACTATCAAAGCACTGAGCTCTTGCTGTCAATCTGCAAGTGAAATATTGTGCCTTTTTATGTGCTTATGTTCATTTGACTTACTGCTTATGTCCTGTGTGTCTTGTGCAGTTGCCCGTGGCTCTCAGAGCGTTTCTCAGCAGCCGTACCCATTTATAATGGCGTCATCTTCCTCTTTGTCTTGGCTAACTTCTGTATGGCCACATTCATGGACCCAGGCATCTTTCCAAGAGGTAGGTGGATGTGATCATTAAATATTGCACTGTTAAAAAAGCCTTTCAATGAATCTGATTTAGAATTCTCTGAGAAAACTTCCTTACACAAAAAATACTTGTGGATGTAACCATTGTAACGGTGCCCGCACTTTTTCTGCAGGAGGGGTACTTTTCAATTGACCAAGTCAAAGGGATCTACCTCATTCATATATATAATTTATATGTATTTATTTATGAAAAAGAAATTTTTGTTAACTAGTTAATACATGTGTTTAAAGATAATACAAGCATATTTAACACATAGATTCCTTCCTTCCATTAGGACAAGCATATCAATTAGTGTATTACCTGATTCTGATGACCTGCATTGATTGGAATCAGACAGTAGTGATGATAACGTCCACATTTTCAAATGGAGGAGAAAAAAGTCCTTTCTGTCCAATACCACATGAAAGTGGTTGGTTTTTGGCATCTTATTAGTCCAGCTTCCATACTCTTAAAGGCCTACTGAAATTATTTTTTTTTATTTAAACGGGGATAGCAGATCCATTCTATGTCATACTTGATCATTTTGCGATATTGCCATATTTTTGCTGAAAGGATTTAGTAGAGAACAATGACGATAAAGATCGCAACTTTTGGTATCTGATTAAAAAAAAGCCTTGCCCCTACCGGAAGTAGCGTGACGTAGTCAGTTGAAAAGCTCCTCACATTTTCCTATTGTTTCAATGCAGCTAGAGCGACGATTACCCCATTAATTTGAGCGAAGGATGAAAGATTCGTGGATGAGGAACGTTAGAGTGAAGGACTAGAATGCAGTGCAAGACATATCTTTTTTCGCTCTGACCATAACTTAGGTACAAGCTGGCTCATTGGATTCCACACTCTCTCCTTTTTCTATTGTGGATCACGGATTTGTATTTCAAACCACCTCGGATACTATACCCTCTTGAAAATGAGAGTCGAGAACGTGAAATGGACATTCACAGTGACTTATCTCCACAACAATACATCGACGAAACACTTTAGCTACGGAGCTAACGTGATAGCATCGTGCTTAACTGCATATAGAAACAAAATAAATAAATCCCTGACTGGAAGGATAGACAGAAGATCAACAATACTATTAAACCATGGACATGTAAATACACGGTTAATGCTTTCCAGCCTGGCGAAGGTTAACAATGCTGTTGCTAACGACGCCATTGAAGCTAACTTAGCAACCAGACCTCACAGAGCTATGCTAAAAACATTAGCTATCCACCTACGCCAGCCAGCCCTCATCTGCTCATCAACACCCGTGCTCACCTGCGTTCCGGCGATCGACGGTGCGACGAAGGACTTCACCCGATCACAGATGCGGTCGGAGAGACGGAGGAAGTTAAGGTGAGTTCGGCGGCTAGCGCGTCTGCTATCCATCTCTGTCCTCCTGGCTGTGTTGCTGTAGTCCGCCGCTAATACACCGATCCCACCTACAACTTTGTTCTTTGCAGTCTTCATTGTTCATTAAACAAATTGCAAAAGATTCACCAACAAAGATGTCCAGAATACTGTGGAATTTTGAAATGAAAACAGAGCTTTTTTGTATTGTATTCAATGGGGTACCAATACTTCCGTATCAACGGTTTACGTCACACGCATACGTCATCATATCTAGACGTTTTCAACCGGAAGTGTGGCGGGAAATTTAAAATTGCACTTTATAAGTTAACCCGGCCGTATTGGCATGTGTTGCAATTTTAAGATTTCATCATTGATATATAAACTATCAGACTGTGTGGTCGGTAGTAGTGGGTTTCAGTAGGCCTTTAATTATACACTTTACAAGAAATATATTGGCGGCAAACTCCGTGGGCGCTAGCTTTCTGTGACTCTTATTTTGTTTGCAGGCAGGACGAAACAGGGCTTTTATTGTGAAGACAGGAACTGTGCGGTCGGTCTTTAGAGGTTTTACAGCAGGTACAGCGCGAGAGTCTGTTGAAATAAAAAGTGTTTCTCGCCCTCCTCTGTAATTTTTTTTGTTTATGACCTGGCAGCAGCCATACAGCGTCATCTCACAAGACCCTCGGGTGCCGTGAATGTCAATTAAGTGACGTCTTGGTGAAGATTGATGATTGCTAATTTTTAGGTCTATTTATTTTAATGCCTGGCTGCCGATCGACTGACACACCCTCCACCATCGACCGGTAGCTCGCGATCGACGTAATGGACATTCCTGGTGTAGATTTACAATCTTGTTATAATTTAAGGAAATGCAATAACAGGGTTTGTACAGTCATTAAAAACCTGAAAAAGTAATGGAATTTAAAAAAAATGCAATTTCAAGCCCAGAAGTTTTGGAAAAGTTATGAAAATATTGTTCTCTGTTTCATTAATCCAACTTTGGACGTTTCTGTAAAAATTAAGTCCTCAAACTGAGATACTGTGGCCACTAAAATGCGTGTATTCATACTACTCAGGAGAGAGACACCTTTTCACCGCTTTGTTTCCAGACAGCCAGATTACAGCGAGTACCTGTGGCGGGAATAAGTGTGCCTAAGTCTGTGCTTTTAAACTTCCATTCATCCTTTTTTCTGCCGCTTCTCCTTTTCGGGGTCACTGTGGGGGCTGGAGCCTATCCCAGCTTCACTCGGACCCTTGACCCTTACTGCCATTAATATCCCAACAAAGAGCATCTATGGTGCTGTTTGAGAAAAGACTAAACCACAATTATTCATACGTGAGGCTGTTGGATGGAGCAGAAGTTAAGATAAAATATGTTAGAACTAAAATATGAGAGGTTGTACCTAAATTTGTCTTGAGTTTTTTTGTGTGTACTTTTCGCATGTAAACTTAATTTTACTGAGGATTCAAAGAACCTAATTGTCATAGCAGAACACATAAAACGCATGAGATGGCATGAAATGTAGTACTTTACGTCCCAGATTTAGCCCAATGACTACCACAAGAATAATAGTATGTACATAATAATCTAGTATAGTACGATAATTCATTTTCGGTGGTCCCATTGAAATAAAATAATATTGTTTGGTCATGGAAATTCAGTAAAAGATTTTGGAGAAGTCATGGAAAATTACTGACAAAAAAGGCTTTTTCTATTATAACTGTAATATTTGAATGACGATAAATGAATGTGATCTGGCAGTTGCAGATGTCACCACTGCAGCGGTTTGAGGAAAGACTCTATTGCTTTTCCCAACACTTCTTTAACGGTGAACTGCCAACATGAAAATGCTAAACAGGAAGTGCTTAAAGTTTAATGGCTTTATAAAAAACACTGAGACAAAGTCTAAGTTTATTGCATGATTTTACCAGTCCTGCCTGCGTGGGAATAGATTTTCTTCCATCCGGCCCCTGAGCTGAAATTAGTTTCACACCTTTGATTCAAACGGTGTATACGATGTAACATGCCTTTTTTAAAAAGAAAAACTTTAAGATAGGAAATACTGTTATTGCTCGTATATGAAAATACTTGTAAGTTGGGGGACCGCTGTATGTCCTAGAAAATAATCCCTTCAACAGAGCGCACCAAAGACTGAAGGTTGACTTTTGTTGAATTTTTGAGCTGGTGTCTTTGTCTTTTGTGTAGCTGAGGAGGATGAGGACAAAGAGGACGACTTTCGCGCCCCTCTTTATAAAACCGTGCAGATAAGGGGGATCCAGGTCAGGATGAAATGGTGTTCAACGTGTCGCTTCTACAGGCCGCCACGCTGTTCCCACTGCTCTGTCTGTGACAATTGTGTGGAGGTGTGTGGGCTCACACTCGTACATTCAAGCACACTATTGTTCAAATGACCTCAATGACAAATCCACATATTTCTTCATATACTCCAGAAAAAGGTCAACATAAAAACTCTTAACTTTGTTCAACTCATACATAATTTGATTTAAACCATAGTTTTATTAAATTAGCATCAAACGTCCTTGGTTTATATAGCTTGCTCTGAAAGTGTGCTTTGCTTGTGCAGGACTTTGACCATCACTGTCCATGGGTCAACAACTGCATCGGCAGGAGGAACTACAGATACTTCTTCCTCTTCCTCCTTTCCCTGACGGCCCACATCATGGCCGTGTTTGGCTTTGGGCTACTCTTCCTCTTCTATCATCACCAGTACATCAGCCGCCTGCATGCGATCGTCACGTATCCTTAAAGGGAATTTCGAAATAAAATGTTTTTGTTCTGGTCCACATTAACACTTTTTTGTTAAACAAATCTGTAGCTTTTTTAATTACCTAAATATAGTCCTTAAATCTTATTCTCAGGCTGGCTGTAATGTGTGTTGCTGGCCTGTTCTTCATTCCAGTTGCTGGCCTCACTGGTTTTCACATTGTGCTTGTGGCAAGGGGCAGAACTACTAATGAGCAGGTAAGAATCATTCAGCTCATGAGAGTCCAGGGTCATTTAAAGTGAAATAGTGGTGGATGATGTAGAACAGACCAAATGGAACACAGAGAAAATATTTGTGAAGTTTTTTCTAATTCATGTCAAAGATGTGTGATGTTACATATACTCAAAGTTCGATATAGTGTGATTCCATATAACGCGACACTCTGTATAACGCGATCATGCCCTGGACTAGGGTTGTAGGTATACCGGTACTAGTATAGTACGGCGATACTAATGAATCATGTTCGGTACTATACCGCCTCTAAAAAGTACCAGTCCGCCCCCCTCCCTCCCTTCTTTTTTAACGGGCATGACAATGCGTCGTCACGTTGTGTCATTGCTGGGTTTACGAGCATAGGAGCATGTTCGGCAACGCACAATCACAGAGTACTTGCAAGCAGACAGTGTGTAGACAGAAAAGGGAAAATGGACACATTTTGGCTTAAAAACTAATGATAAAGATGAAGTTATAACACTGAAACGCCCTCAGAAAGAGGTGCTTTAAGACATGGCTAGCTAGCTAGTGGCTAAAGTCCAGCCGCAGTCTGCAGTGTTTTAGCTACTTGTAAATCACAAATCCTCGCCTCCATGGGTTAACGTGGTCAACATATATAAAATAAAAACTAAATAAAACTATATCTATCTATCTAAATAAGATAAGGCTCAGAATTGGTTTCTTAACAAAACCTTTCTACATATTAAGTGCAACATTTCTACATATAAAGTGCAACATTAAACTGCCTCAAGTTGTTCAATGGGCAAATTGTGTGTTTTTATATCACACATTTAAATGTTCTGTGTTGTTTTTTGAATAAATGGACCATGAGTTTGAATTGGTTATTCAAATTAGTACTTTTATAATGAGTGGTTAGGTCTATTTGCTGTGGAGCTCGCCCATCAGTTGGCACCAAAGTAAATTTGTTAGAATCCTTGGGCTCCCTAAATTAAGCATATTTTAGCATACCACTAGCTGGTACACGAACCAAAGTTTGAAAAACAGTGTTTCAAATCATTCCGCCTCTGAGTGGGGTGGCACCTTGGGTGGCCTGTTAGATTTGGCACGTGCTACCCCCTAGACACGCCACTGAAGAGCTTGACGATGAAGATGATTTCATTGAACCACCCCCCAAAAGTCAGTGGGGCTGTCACGGGCCTGGAAGTTGGGTTAAAGTGTCTCGGGACCCAAAATGTGGACAACGTAAATAAATATACTGCATTTATGGAACATTATTGATTCTGTAAAGTGCCAACAAAATGGACTCTTGAAAGAATGCTCAAAGTGTTTTTGCCTCATAATAAACCCAGTTTAAACTGTCATGTAATAATAACATAACTAAACTTTTTATTGAACAAACTTAAACTTGATTTCTGTTATTTTCATGACAGTGAAATGTTGATTATTTCTACTTCTATACACAACAGAAAGTATCTGAATAATGCATGTATTGTGAATAGTTTTTTTCTTCATTAAACCTGGTTTGGGGATTTTTTTGCAGTGGTAGTACCACCTTAGAAAACATTTGGCTCTCCAAGTACCACTTTAATGACCAATACTAAAATACAGTAGCATAGTAGGCCTAAGTATTTATTAAAACAAGGCAGAGTTTTTTCTAACAAGTCATTTTTTTATTTTTGGCCACTGTAACATTACACACAGTTTAAACAGTAACTGTAACACCGTGTTTGAATATAGGAAAATAAAACACTGTACTTTAATCAAGTGTTTCTTTGGCGTACCACTAGATGGAGTCAGCGTATCAATACAACAGTTCGAGAGACACTGTTTTAATTTTATTTTTTCGAAAAGAAAAGGGTAAAAAGTAAGGCTTTCTATATAACTCGAGAACAACGCGATTGGTATTTTATGGACCCCAATGACCGCCTTATATCGAACTTTGTGTGTGTGTTAAAGTGTCTTATTAGCATTCTTTTTATTGTGACAAATATTTCCCGTCAGGCTAACCATAGCAATTTTAGGGCTAAAAGCCAGTTAGTGATATATTCCTTTTTTTTTTTAATATGATCTCATTGAAAATATATAGTAAGAACAGTTAAAATGTAGTATTTCACACCCTATTAAGTATTAGAATTGGTAAATATTTTTTAAAATAAGCTTTTTGAAATGAACTAGCTTAGCTGACACACTGCCATTTTGGAAAAGCTATACCCTGGTATATTCCCGTGATTATATACAGTACAGAACAAAAGTTTGGACACACCTCCTTCAATGCGTTTTCTTTATTTTCATGACTATTTACATTGTAGATTGTCACTGAAGGCATCAAAACTCTGAATGAACACATGTGGAGTTATGTACTTAACAAAAAAAGGTGAAATAACTGAAAACATGTTTTATATTCTAGTTCCTTCAAAATAGCCACCCTTAGCTCTGATTACTCTTGGCATTCTCTCGATGAGCTTCAAGAGGTAGTCACCTGAAATGGTTTTCGCTTCACAGGTGTCATAGTTTTGATGCCTTCAGTGACTATCTACAATGTAAATAGTCATGAAAATAAAGAAAATTCATTGAAATGAGAAGGTGTGTCCAAACTTTTGGCCTGTACTGTATTTGTTTATAATTACCCCACTGTGGGATTCATAAAAGTCTATCCTATCCTGTGACAACCACTCTAAAATGTTTGTCATTTAGGGACTGCATGAATTCAAGTTCAGCACAGAGTTGTATAAGATTGTTTTTAACATTTAAAGTGTTTTTGACAATGTGCCACCATGGATTTTTATAAGTTAACATTAGATCATTGTTTTTTTTTATTTTATTTCCTGCACATGCTCTTTGTCATCTTGTGTATTGATATTTTCATAACTTCTACATTAATAGAATATCATACCTTCTACTCTCTTTGGTTTGAGTATTAGTGTCTATTTTCACAATTTTTATTTGTCTTTTCCTCAGGTCACTGGCAAGTTTAGAGGAGGAGTTAATCCTTTTACAAATGGCTGTTGGAAGAACGTCACTCGTGTTCTCTGCAGTTCGCAAGCACCCAGGTGCCCTTTTACTTTTTTCCCCAATGTTACCTCTGTTCATGATTGTCTCTTATAACCTACAATTGTAGTCATACATTGTAAAACAGTGAGGAACATTCTTCTCTTCCAAATATGTAGCTTTTTAGACTGAAAAAGTGGAAGTCAACCTCCTAAACTCTGAACTGAAACTTCCATTTTGCTAGAAAAAGACATATTTAGAATGTTTGCACTCAACAACAAAAAATGCCACACTTGTTTTGGCTCACATTTTTCATGCTGAACTCAAAGATATAAAACCTTTTTTAAGATAAGATATCATTGTTTTTTTTATTTTTTTTAAAGCCTTGGTATTAATGCCATGGTGTGTAAGATGAAGTGGCAGCAAAGTTTTGGATAAACACACTTACTGTAATTGAACACAGAAAAGGATCTCATCATAGGTATTACTACAAACAGGTATTTTTAAGTGCGGGAACATCTACTGTCTCAACTTTTACTTTCAGAGGAGCAGTGTCCTCTACAGTGGACATTTTTTATACCGTATTTTTCGGACTATAATCCTTTCATTTCCCTCAAAAATCGACCGGTGCGCCTAATGTACGGAATAATTCTAGTTGTGCTTACCGACCTTGAAGCAATTTTATTTGGTACATGGTAGAATAAGTGTCACCGGTAGATGGTAGTCACACATAAGAGATACGTGACTGCAATATGACGCCAGTAAAACACCAAAACTTTAAATGTTCCATTGAAAATAAAGAACATTACACACGGCACTCAAAAATCTGTTAAAATATTTTACTATGACTTTGAAGCCGCACTGCTTGATGGATTGTCGGCCCGTTACCGCTACCGTAGTCAGAGATGTTATTATGTTGTGTGTATAAGGACCGCAAAATGGCACCCATTAGCAGACATATTATCTGGCGTTTTGTTTTACAATATTATGCAAAACTAACTTTTCTTACCTTGTGGTACCTGCTGATCTGTATTTGGGATCTGCATAAGTCCTGAAAATTTGCACACTGTAGTCCGTGCGATGCCATAGTCGATAAGCTTCTTTTTCTCTATCTTCTTGTTATGGGACATTCAGCCTCCGCTGTTGCCATTTCTAATATAAAGTAGCGTAAAGTTCTAACTTATATCTCGCTATGGAAGCACTAAAAACTACCAGTGTATTGAGTTTACATAATTCACCCAAGGAACTTTAGTTATTAGAGAGTTCCGGTCGGACGGTTTTTCACGGGACACATTTCCGGCGTTGTTGTTGCACTAGTGAGCCACGGATGAGGAGATGCTGCTCCGTTATTGATTGAAGTAAAGTCTGAATGTCATTAAAACAGTTAGCGCCATCTTTTGACGCTTCTTCCACTCGCGTCCTTGCACGCTACACCGCTACAACAAAGATGACGGGGAGAAGAAGCTGTCGAAGGTGAGCCAAGTAAATAAGACCGCCCACAAAACGGCGCATCCTGAAGCGACTGTCAGAAAGCGGCTTGAAGATGATCTATAAAACATAATCTATGCAACATTTTGACCAAAGAACCACCATCACATGTTATGTAGACTACAAGGAAGTGTTTTACATTTAGAAAAAAATCATAATATGACCCCTTTAATGCGCCTTATAATTTGGTGCGCCTTTTGTATGAAAAAAGACCTGAATAGGCCCACTCATCGGCAGTGCATCTTTTAATCCGGTGCGCCCTATGTTCCAGAAAATACAGTATCTGATTGGAAAATGCAGTTTCTCAGAAATGTTAACTCACAATCTAACTTTTAATAATGTAAATACTTTACAAATTGCCGTTTAGCTTCGCTGGCTTTATCTTTTACAGGTTATGGTAGCTTATCAAGTAGCTTCAGTGTGCACGGTGCGCCTTGACCAAGTCTGTTTTGGCTTCAAACCTTAACCCTCGAGACGAACGTGGCGCGTTTTATTACTCCGCCAGATAGGTTATGTTTTCGCCAGTGTGTGTCTGTCTGTTTGTTAGCAACATAACTCAAAAAATTATGAACGGATTGAAAAAGAAAAAGAAAAATTCTCATCTATTACGAAGTGCAACACACTTCACTTCCTGCTTTCTCTTTATTTCCCGATTGCGGCGCTCCACGCCCCCACATTGAAGTTCCGCTCTGTGCAGAGGATTCTGGGAGATGTAGTTTATTTACAGACCTGCCAACCCAACAGGCACAAGATATTGATACGTTGATTACACATACATGTCCTTTCAAACTGACTTTGAATCAACATTGCAAAATAGTTGTATTTGTAACTTGAGACAATGTTGATGTCTAACGTTGAATCCACGTTGTTGGTTGGGAAATTTCATTGGTCAAATCATCGCCACAACCTGACATTGATTAAACGTTGTTAAAACGTCTACAACGTTGTATTTATGTTGTAGAATATTGGTTGGGAAATGACCAAAATTCAATGATCAAATCAACGTCAGAACCCAGCATTGATTAAATGTTGTCAAAAAGCATGTTTGAATGTTATGTTTCAGTTGCTCAACGTCAGAACCTAATTCAACACGTTTCTCAACGTTGTTTTGATGTTTTGTGCCTGCTGGTAAAGCAAAAGTGCCAGAAAAAAAGTGCACGCACCAAGTTTTCGTTTGATAATGATAATCATTGTGAAGATTTTAAAACCGCAATACTGCGGTATCTGCAATACTGTTGCAACCCCAATTTATTTCCAGCACAACAGGTTAGGGTTTAGGAGGGTTCATGCTTTTTTTTGTGAACTACAATTTGGTCAACTAATGACAATCTCTTGTATCCTGTGCAGATATTTGACCAGAAAGAAGTGTGTGCCGAGAGTGTGTGTCCAGCCTCCATTTCTTCAGCCACAGCTCTCTGACACTCAGCTCACAGCTAAGATCCTGGACAATGGCCTTAGAGGAAATCTTCATCGGGTGAGATAAGTTCATTGAAGTTGAACTGTCATGCAGTTTAGTTGCTTATTATTGTCTGCTGGTACGCTTCCTGTTTTGCCACTAATCTGCGCCGGCTAATAGAATTATGAGAGTTTGAAACATGCATTAATCCCTTCAAATCTTTAATGAAAATAATTTTAGAAATGAATAAAATATTTTTCCATATTTTAGCTGCACCAGACTATAAGCCATAGATATATATCTTGTGTAATGTGTTGTTTACACAGAAAGAAAATAATTTTACAAATGAATAAAATATTTTTCCATATTTTAGCTGCACCAGACTATAAGCCATAGATATATATCTTGTGTAATGTGTTATTTACACAGAAAGATTTTATAAATGTTTATTTACATACCTTAATTGTTTCCAAACTGTGCTTGTAATACGGCAGTAAAAGGGCTGTTCAAACAAAACGGAAGTTATCGTCATGTTCCCACTAGCCAGCTCTGCAATCAGCTAAACAGACTAAATAACGCCACGGTGATGTTTTGGTGAATTTACGAAACTGAAACAACACAAAAAGAATGTCATTGTAAGTTAATAATACTAACAAAGACACTCGTAGGCGTGTTAGCATATTCGCTAATGCTAACGAGGCGTGCTTGATGACATTACGATAGCATGTACAAATATGCATTAAAAACACTCTTACAGACAACACATATGGGACAGAGTAGTAAGTAAGAATTGTTTAAGTTATATTGAAAAACTTACAAATGGTGCTTGTAGTGATGAATGACGAATCCATACAAGTAGAGACGCTATGAATAGCTAGAAGACCAAAGTACAAATACTTGTGGTTGAAAGTACTAGTCTAAACAAAAGGGCAATGCAGCACCTGCAGTGAGCAAACTTGTCCAAAAGATGGTGCCATAGCAATAACACATATTCAGTGTATTTGCTGGTTTGTTTTTTTAGCATTTTGCATTATGGCTGTCAGTGAAGAAAAATCCATACATTTGCCGCATCGTTTTATAAGATGCAGGGTTCAAAGCGCAGGAAAAAAGTGGCCAATTTATAGTTTTATAGTACATCAGATCAACATTTATTTTGATTGCCCTAGTACTCAACCATATTTTTAATGATGTACAGCAAAGGATGCTAGTCGCCTGTGTATGTGCATTTCACTTAGTGGTGTACATTTATTTATACGCGGACCAACATGCGTGCCTTTTGACAACATTTAATTTTTATTCCTCACACACAAAACTTGGGCTCTTTTTCTGCAACAGTGTTTTTCTGAGCAATAGATGACAGCACTGCCACCTAAGAATGGGCACCCAAACACGGTTTCATAATAGAACCTGGTGCTAAATTAAACAGTAGTAACCACACTGGTAAAAAAAAGTAGGTCAACTTTATTGCCTAACCAAATATGCCGAAACAACATCCTCATAACACTGATAGTTAGCAAGTAGCCGCAACAACGGCACTTCCTTATTATGCACCAATGACAGTTACGGCGAGTGGAATTTAACCACAGGGATTCTGAGTTTTGGCAAAAAAGTTGTTTTCCGCATGTTCTCGATGTTCTGTATTACTGCAATATTTATGACGATTGGTTGTGAATTTTTAAATGTTTTGTTTTGAATGTTTTCCCTAGTTGTTTAGTTTAAATAAATGAAGTGGGGCGGTATAGCTCGGTTGGTAGAGTGGCCGTGCCCGCAACTTGAGGGTTGCAGGTTTGATCCCCGCTTCCGCCATCCTAGTCACTGCCGTTGTGTCCTTGGGCAAGACACTTTACCCACCTGCTTCCAGTGCCACCCACACTGGTTTAAATGTAACTTAGATACTGGGTTTCACTATGTAAAAGCGCTTTGAGTCACTAGAGAAAAGCGCTGTATAAATATAATTTACTTCACAAGTGTTTCAGTTACTCGTCTGTGTCACATTTTTTTAATTACTAGTTTTCCATGTTTTAAGTACTGGTTCAGGCACTGTTGAATCACTGGTACTGTTTTCATTGTACTGATTTTGTGCTAGTATCTGTTAAAATGTAAACAATTGAAACAAACCCTTCCCTACATGCACCAGTGCACCTCAGCTGTAACTGTGGAGGAGTCATCACAATACATTTAGTTAAGACGTAAACGCCACACTGAATAACATGCTATGTGCTAACAACCACATTTGAAACCCAAAAACATTGCTTCCCACAATACCTCCCCATGTTTGTCTCCTCTTTGTGTCTAATTTCCACCCAACTTGGTTGTTAATGAGCATGTTGTTGTTGTGATGCGTGTCATTGTTTCCAGTCCAAGTCCAGTCTGGATATGCAAGAAAGTCAGTCATGTGACGCTGAGCCGCCACCTCCCAAACCAGAGCTTCACTACCTTGGCATCACCAGGCGAAACACGCACGGTAATGATGTCAGCGTTGTTGTTGCACACACTGAATTTGTATCATATTCCTATGGCAGTATATATAACTTGTACACAAACAGTATGAGTCCTTTGATGCCTTGCATCAGGGCACCATGGCAGTGTCGCTGCCCTAAACAAATTGTTTATGATTTGCACTGAAATCTTTTTTCATAATTTCTCTCCAGATTACAATCTAGTAAACAAAGTACCTCCCACCCCCACGATGTATAAATACAGACCCTCCTACAGCCCTGGAAAGAACCACACCCCCCTCACCCACGCGTATGCAAACCAGGTAATGCACACTTGGCCTTTGATTGATTTGATTGAGATTTTTATTAGTAGATTGCACAGTACAGTACATATTCCGTACAATTGACCACTAAATGGTAACACCCAAATAAGTTGTTCAACTTGTTTAAGTCGGGGTCCACGTTAATCAATTCATGGTACAAATATATACTATCAGCATAATACAGTCATCACACAAGTTAATCATCAGAATATATACATTGAATTATTTACAGTCCGGGGGGTTAGGGTGGTTAGGGTGGGTTGCTATCAGCACTTCAGTCATCAACAATTATATCATCTGAGAAATGGACCTTGTAACAGTGTAGGTCTCACTTTGTAGGAAATGTACAGCGGCCAGTATCTAAATAGCATTTTTGCTATTGTGACAAATATGTCGCATCAGGTTTTCTGTAGCAATTTTGAGGTTAAAAGCTAGTTAGCTATATTTTCCTAGTTTGTTTTAAAGGGGATCTATGATGAATTTAATCTACATTTAAAACACTTCCTATGTAATGTATATTGGATAGGCTTTGGTGTGAATGTTGCGTACATTTTGCTCCACGGCCAATTTTATGACCTTTTTTTCTTCAAGATTTTTGATTGTGGAGGCATTTCCAGATTGCAAATGAAACCACACACCCCCCATTTCCAAAAGCATCATAATTTATCTTTTAGAAATGTAGACTATTTAAATATCTTGAAGTCGTCTCCGCTATTTATTTTCCAGACACGGTCAAAAATACACCTAATAAACATTATATAGATTCAACTGGTCACAACATTATGTACACCTCTGATCGATTCAGACTCTGCAAAAAAAAAAGCTGCTTTTAGCAGCATTTATGTTACTGCATGTTAGGGACAAGCGGTAGAAAATGGATGGATGGATGTTGCACGTCTGGGTTATTATGCACATGCCAAGATGAGATGAAAACAATATGTTAGGCTACCTTATTTGTGTTTTCTCATAGTCTAAAGCAGAGAGAGAGTGACTTTGTGTCTAAATAAGTTCGTCCATCTAGTGCTGGGCGATATGACCAAAAAAAAATCACAATACATTTTTTCATATCATCTGATCTTGATTGATATCACAATTTTTTTTTTTTTAAATTAAAGCGGATTGTCTCGTGCAGGATTATACAGAGTACCGCATCCTTACTGTTTACTACTGCAGTATCTTGTAACAAACATTTCCATCATGTTTGATTGAGGTAATGTTTGCTAACAGCTGACAACTGTCATTTTCTTCGTATTTATGATTGTGTTTACTAGAGGTGAAACAGTAAAGGTAACCAACACTACGGTCTGTACGTCAGTTTTAGAGCCACGGTTTTGCTCATTTTCGGTACGTTTCGTGGGGGCAAAGAACAACTTTTTTAGTTTTTTTGCTTGTCATCACAAACATTCTGCAGTAAACAGTATAATTAGTGTAGTGAATACTATAAGACTTTTATTTCAAGTTAACATTTTCTAAACAACACTTTCAAATGACAAATTATTGTTTGTATTTTTTAATTGCTTGTATACATCAGTGCTTTTCACCTGTGCTTTGGCAAACAGTGACCCAGATTATGGAATTGTTTTTAAAACCCAAATACTGTAGTTTATATTAAATTAAAATACATAAGAGTGTAATTTAAATTCAGGTAATGTAAAATAATGTGTACCAACATATAAGAAAAGTTTAATGATTATGTCATGTTTTTTATCCACAAACAAATAAAAAGAACACAAAGTGTCTCTTTGCAGAGTTTTTTTTATACCGGTATACTGGTACTATTGTGCTTCTTACTCCAACAGCAGGGACACGTGTTTGTTTATTTTTTAGCACGTTATATCAGAGGAGTGGAATCTTTGCAGACACATAAACAAAAAGTCTGATTACAAAATACTTGGATATAAAAATGCCTTTGCTGGTTAAATTAGTGGGTGTGTTAACTGTCCCAGTGGGGACCAATACAGTCACATAGACGCATTTGGGTCAGGATTACTGGTGATCTGCAGCAGATAGTGAAACTAAAGTCCTGCTCCTTTTGAATGTTGTTTCAACTTCCATGCTAGTGTTAGTCACATTTCTTTATTTTTTTCATCTGGGCTGCACTTCCAGCTGTGTAAGTGGACGAGGCACTACAAGATTGAACATTAATTACGTCGTGAGGAGACTGACTTTCGCGACATTGTAACGAGATGGTCGCGCACACGGACACACTTTCACACAAACGTACACAAACACACACATTTACAGACACACACAGGATCACGATCAATAAAGGATTATACCAAGCACCGTTGGTTCTCTATTGTTTACTACTGCGGTAACTTCTAGCATACATTTTCGCCATGTTTGATCGGAAAAATATGCTGATCACTGTGATCAGACTCCAATTAATCGCGATCAACGATTGCCCAGCCCTACGTCCACTTCGCTGTTACGTCACCAGACCGCAAAACCCAGCAAACATGCATCCAAAACTGATGCAAGCTAACAGAACGCATGAACCTTATGATTTGATGTTTTGGCATTTTTATACACAATTATCCAACATTGTAACATTTCTAAGTCAGAAAATATGAAATTCATAATAGTTCCCTTTTTAAATGAATTATTCGAAGAAATATATTAAGAACATAGTTAACTTGGAATATTTGACAATTAATTGAAGCTGTAGAATTGTTAAATGGCTTGAAAACGAGCTTTTATTTAAAACAAGAAAACAATACAAAAGCTACAGTCGTGGTCAAAAGTTTACATACCAGACATAAAGAACATAATGTCATGGCTGTCTTGAGTTTCCAATAATTTCTACAACTCTTATTTTTTTGTGATAGAGTGATTGGAGCACAGACTTGTTGGTCACAAAAAACATTCATGAAGTTTGGTTCTTTTATGAATTTATTATGGTCTACTGAAAATGTGACCAAATCTGCTGGGTCAAAAGTATACATACAGTAATGTTAATATTTGGTTACATGTCCCTTGGCAAGTTTCACTGCAATAAGGCGCTTTTGGTAGCCATCCACAAGCTTCTGGCGAGCTTCTGGTTGAATTTTTGACCACTCCTTTTGACAAAATTGGTGCAGTACAGCTAAATTTGTTGGTTTTCTGACATGGACTTGTTTCTTCAGCATTGTCTACACGTTTAAGTCAGGACTTTGGGAAGGCCATTCTAAAACCTTAATTAATCCTAGCCTGATTTAGCCATTCCTTTACCACTTTTGACGTATGTTTGGGGTCATTATCCTGTTGGAACACCCAACTGCGCCCAAGACTCAACCTCCGGGCTGATGATTTTGGAGGTAATCCTCCTTTTTTACTGTCCCATTTACCCTCTGTAAAGCACCAGTTCCATTGGCAGCAAAACAGGCCCAGAGCATAATACTACCACCACCATGCTTGACGGTAGGAGTGGTGTTCCTGGGATTAAAGGCCTCACCTTTTCTCCTCCAAACATATTGCTGGGTATTGTGGCCAAACAGCTCATTTTTTGGTTAATCTGACCACAGAACTTTCCTCCAGAAGGTCTTATCTTTGTCCATGTGATGTCAGATGAAACAAAAATTGAGCTGTTTGGCCACAATGCCCAGCAATGAACTTCATGAATGTTTTTTGTGACCAACAAGTATGTGCTCCAATCACTCTATCACAAAAAAATAAGAGTTGTAGAAATGATTGGAAACTCAAGACAGCCATGACATTATGTTCTTTACAAGTGTATGTAAACTTTTGACCACGACTGTTTCTTACGTGACACACTGCCATTTTGGGGAAGTTATATCTTTGTATGGTCACATGACCACCACTCCAAAATAGGTCATTTAGCGACTTCATGAGTTTATAAGTCAAGCACAAATCTGTATTAACACATTTGAAGTGTTCTTGAAAAGTTAGCATTCTTAAGCTCTAAAGCGTTACGTTTCAGTTAAAAAGTGTTGTGAAAATAATAAAAGGTGTTTTTTTCTCTTCCTTGGTGGTCCAGTTGAGTCAAAGAGAGCGAGCCAACAGCAGTCGGGACTCTTCCTCCTCCACTTCCTCCCTGGTTCAGGCCAGCCAGCAGCCTGGGTTCCGCTCCCAGCCGAGTCTGGACAGCAGGGACAGCTCGTCTGTCAGAGGAGGCGCTGACAGCGAGAGAAAAGACGGCGTCGAGGGAGGCGCTCCCGCCTACTCTCTGGCCGGCCGCTCCTACCCTTCATTTCCCGACCCTGCCGTCCTATCAGGAGTGGTCTCCCAGTCCTCCTGCTCCATGCACACCTCAGCCGGTGCTGCCCACATCTCTGAATCCAACACTACCTCCAGCAGCTTCAAGAGCTTAGCCAATCACACGCCTCCCCCTCATCACCCCGCACCTAACGGCAGCCTGTCATGTGACAGCTTAATGGCCGCGGGGGAGGTTTGTCCGGCGGGAGGCGGCGGCTACGTGTCGTCCTTCGTGTCTTCACACCGCAGAGATGTGGACGTGCATTCTCAGTCTCCTCAACGCCATCACGCCCTCCTCCATCGCTCCACCTCCTCCACCTGCTACTCCCCTGAGAGGGAGCGTCATATGGCGGACCCTCACAGAAATGTTCACCCACTTCCTGTCTGTCAAGCGTCTGTCCCTCCTCCTGTGCCACATCCTCCTCACCACCACCATCACCACCATCATCATCATCACCATTCCTCATCTCGCTACATGGCGCCTCACCTGCCCCACCACGCCTTCCCACACCGCACTCGCTCCACAGACACCCCCCCATCATCATCTTCCACAAATTACCCCTCCCTCTCATCACACCCGCCGCCTCTCGGCAAGTCCCTGTCTTACTCGAGCGCCGCCGCCGCCGAAATGCAGTACCGGCTAATCCGAAAGGCTTCATCGGCAGCTGGGGCAAATGCGGCCGGACCAGCGGGAGGAAGCGGAGGGACGATGGGGGGGGCATCAGCACCAAAGTGAGTAGAAGATTACGTCATGTCAGCACTTTAAACTGATGATATTGACCTCTCCTCTTCTTCTTCTTTTTCTTCTTCTTCTTATTCTTCCTTGCCATGGCAGATTCCCTGTGAGTTCCTTCTTCTATTCCCTTTGCTTGTTTTCTTCCTGAAAAGTCTGAAAATTGTGATCGTCCCTCGCCACATTGCGCTTCAAATATTGCGGCTTTACCACATGGCTGATCTCTAAAATGATTTTTAAAGCATATTCTACAACATGTTCTGCCATAAATGACCGTATTTTGGGTACAGGTATTTAAGCCGCAACCACCAAATTTTAGAAGACAAAAATATTTTTACATAAAGACGCAGATATATACCATATTTTTCGGAGTATAAACTACCGTTCAAAAGTTTGGGGTCACCCAAACAATTTTGTGGAATAGCCTTCATTTCTAAGAACAAGAATAGACTGTCGAGTTTCAGATGAAAGTTCTCTTTTTTTGGCCATTTTGAGCGTTTAATTTACCCCACAAATGTGATGCTCCAGAAACTCAATCTGCTCAAAGGAAGGTCAGTTTTGTAGCTTCTGTAACGAGCTAAACTGTTTTCAGATGTGTGAACATGATTGCACAAGGGTTTTCTAATCATCAATTAGCCTTCTGAGCCAATGAGCAAACACATTGTACCATCAGAACACTGGAGTGATAGTTGCTGGAAATGGGCCTCTATACACCTATGTAGATATTGCACCAAAAACCAGACATTTGCAGCTAGAATAGTCATTTACCACATTAGCAATGTATAGAGTGTATTTCTTTAAAGTTAAGACTAGTTTAAAGTTATCTTCATTGAAAAGTACAGTGCTTTTCCTTCAAAAATAAGGACATTTCAATGTGACCCCAAACTTTTGAACGGTAGTGTAAGTCGCACCTGCCGAAAATGCATAATAAAAAAGGAAAAAACATATAAGTCGCACTGGAGCCCGGCCAAACTATGAAAAAAACTGCGACTTATAGTCCGAAAAATACGGTACGCTGTAAAATGAGATATTTGGAAAAACCTTTGATTGCTTGTCAAACGGCAGTAAACCAGTTGATCAAACAAAACAGAAGTCATCGTCATAGACCTTATGTGTCAAAGTCAAAGTCAATGAATGATCTATGGCCCCCGGGTTGATATTTGATTAGTATTAGAACCGGCCCTCAGGCCACAGCCACCTGCTGCTGTTTTGCACACACCAATTCCCATCAGTGTTGGCGCTAGGAATTTTTAAGATGGGGTCCCTCTTTTTTGTAACCGTTTTGAAAACAAATAATACATTTATGCATTATCCTGTTGTACCTCACATTCTATATTGTGTTTTGGAAAAAGGTTGTCATAAACGGTACTTGATTCATTAAAAAAATAATACAAAAGAAAACACATTTTTATGCATATGTAAATGTATTCAGTTATAAACATTCATTCACTTTCTTCTTTCCTTCATGGAACTAAACTTTACCGCTGCCGGTATTTTTTTCTATACTTTTATTGTAATATTTTCAGAATGTTTTTGTTCTATTTTTGGCTAAAGTAAGACAAAAAAAACAATCTGAAGTTGTCTCTATTTTGTAGTTTTAATGCCATGATTTTAATAGTCCGGCCCGCGTGTGCACAGATTTTCCTCCATGTGGCCCCTGAGCTAAAATAAGTTTGACACCCCTGTTGTAGACCCACCAGCTGCGAAAGTTAGCTTTTCAATCAACTAATCCAGGGGTGTTGAACTCATTTTAGCTCAGGAGCAGCATTGGAGAAAAATCTATTCCCACGTGGACCGGACGGGTAAAATCATGACATAACTTAAAAATACAACTACGACAACTACAGAGGGTTTTCTTTGTTTTACTTCAGGCCAACACTTTTTGAAAATGTACATAATAATAATAATCCTCTTGACAAAACACTTCAAGTTAGTTGAAAATTCTGAGGAAAAAATTGGTTTCAAAACCACCATAAAGAACACAATGACCTAGGGCTGGGCGATATGGCCTTTTTTTAATATCTCAATATTTTTAGGCCATGTCACGATACACCATATATATATCTCAATATTTTGCCTTAGCCTTGAATGAACATTTGATGCATATAATCACACCAGTATGATGATTCTATGTGTCCACATTAAAACATTCTTGTTCATACTGCATTAATATATGCTCATTTTAAACTTTCATGCAGAGAGGGAAATCACAACTAAGTCAATTTGCCAAAACTGTATTTATTAAACAGTTATTAAGCAGTGGCACAAACATTCATGTCATTTCCAAAACAGAAAGTGCAAGATTGTCAGAGACATTTTAAAACAAGCTATTAGTGCACTTTTGTGCATGATGTCACTAAGATGACATATCAAAACACTAAATTAAAGTGCACTTTTTGTACAGAACGCCACTACAATAGTTTAAAACAAATAAATTGCATTTTTGTGCATGATGTCACACAAGATATTTCAAAAACTGTCAAATAAAAAGGCTGCATAATAGGAAATCAAATAGTGTATGCCCTTCGCTATGTGGTAGGTTCCTGCGGACGTTATCTCCTTCTGTTGTTGATTATTTTTTTCATACGGTGTTGATGTGGAAACGGTTGCTTCTGCATTTTGTTGGTGTGGCACCGAACGGAGATGTTGACATGCGGAGTTTCAAGCACTTTTCATTCTCTAGCGGGTGACTTTTCAAATGATGCTACACATTAGCAGTAATGCTACGCTTTTGCCGCATACTTGACATATTACGGTTGTCTGTTCAACATCTTCCCGCTTGAAGCCAAACCACCGCCAGACGATGGACCCGTGCTGTTTTTCTAGGGAATTAAGTATTCTTCCTTCATTTGTTACCAGATTCGCACCTTCTTTCTCTCGTATTACCACTCGCACCGCTAGCACCACAGCTAACGTTAGCTCTGCTTTGCGAGAGTGTATGACGTTGCACGCACGACAGCATGTGACGTATGTAAGAAGGTGTGCTTTTTTACGTCTCTGTGAGAAGGAGGGACAAGAAAGAGTGAGAAGAGCCTGTAGTGTAATGCCCGCAGCTAAAAGCAACTGTGTGAGAACGTATACTCGAATATCACGATATAGTCATTTTCTATATCGCACAGAGACAAACCCCGCAATATATCGAGTATATTCGATATATCACCCAGCCCTACAATGACCTTAGATTTCATTCATCTGTGTGTCTACAAAGCCATTCAACTTTAAGTCACAGCTCAACTAGGCTTGAACAAAATCTAGTAGGTGAGTATTGTGCTGATATTGTTCAGCTGCACCATAAATACATTGAAAATACATGTGATCGCTATTGGTATCGGCCCATTTCACCCGTAGGTGATTGGAATCGGTAGCATAAATCCCTGATGGGAACATGTCTAGTGTGCATGTCAGCATCTTCAACACCAGATAGGATTGTAATTAGTCTTTTGTTTTTTCTTGTCTATTCAGGGTTGAGTTGGACCAAATCGAACTGCTTAGTTGAAAATGGCAGTCGGCCATTTTCTTCTCCTTTCTCTCCCAGTCAACACGTCGCGCGGTGCGGCGGATCTCCTCTCAGCAAAGGAGTGGTCAGGTATCACCTGTGACATTTCTGTCTTGTTTGCAGCGCCATCTTCAGGGTGTGAAAGGAAACCTGTCAATCTCAGCTTTCTGATTGGCTGTTGATAACCTGTGAAGTGGTGTTTATGTACACCGTGGACTGAATAGCACCACACTTGTTTGGGTTTTAGTTTCAAAAAATGCTCATTTGAGCCGGCAGGACCCGCAACTGACTTGTTGATGTGTATTTGAATGAGAAGTACGGCACTTTATTGCTAAAACTACTCTTGTTTGGTTGTTTCTGCCCAACATTAATGGTCAATATTCACACTCCAGACAAGAACCTTTTTTGCAATCATTCATCGTCAAAAGCCAGTTTGAAAGAAACTAAATACATCCCATAATAACACAGAGAGAATAATTCCACCCAATCAGTGCCATTAGCTTGTTGTAACTCTCCAACTTAAATTATTTAATTTTTTTCAACTCTAACTTTGATAACACAAAACCCAAAATCAGTGAAATTGGCACGTTGTGTAATTCGTAAATAAAAACAGAATACAATGATTCGAAAATCCTTTTCAACTTATATTCAACTGAATAGACTGTCCTCTTTGGTCCAGAGGACACAACGTCCACAGTTTCCAAAACAATTTGAAATGTTGACTCGTCAGACCACAGAACACGTTTACACTTTACATCAGTCCATCTTAGATGAGCTCGGGCCCAGCGAAGCCTGCTGCGTTTCTGGGTGTTGTTGATCAATGGCTTTCGCTTTGCATAGTAGAGTTTTAACTTGCACTTACAGATGTCAGGACGAACTGTAGTTACTGACAGTGGTTTTTTGAAGTGTTCCTGAGCCCATGTGGTGATATCCTTTACACACAGATGTGGGTTTTTGATGCAGTACCGCCTGAGGGATCGAAGGTCACGGGCTTAGCCGCTTACATGCAGTGATTTCTCCAGATTCTCTGAACCTTCTGATGATATTACAGACCGTAGATGGTGAAATCCCTTAAAGTTCTTGCGATAGCTGGCTGAGAAATGTTGTTCTTAAACTATTGGACAATTTGATCACGCATTTGTTCACAAAGTGGTGACTCTCGCCCCATCTTTGTTTGTGAATGACTGAGCATTTCATGGAAGCTGCTTTTATACCCAATCATGGCACCCACCTGTTCCCAATTAGCCTGTTTACCTGTGGGATGTTCCAAATAAGTGTTTGATGAGAATTCCTCAACTTTCTCAGTCTTTTTTGCCACTTGTGCCAGCTTTTTTGAAACATGTTGCAGGCATCAAATTCTAAATAAGCTAATATTTGCAAACAATAACGTTTTTCAGTTCAAACATAAAATATCTTGTCTTTGCAGTCTATTCAATTGAATATAAGTTGAAAAGGATTAGAAAATCATTGTATTCTGTTTTTTCTACCATTTACACAACGTGCAAACTTCACTGGTTTTGGCACAAATCAGGAAACTTTTATTTTATTTTGAAAAAAGGTTGACTTATTTGAGTAAAAGGAGTGAGTTGTTGGCAAAGGCATGACATATAATAACATTTATGCTAACGGCATGTTGACACTGAGCACATTAAAGACATTCAACTAAAAGTTGTATTTTAAAAATAAACCTAAATAGGACTGTTATTTTAACCCCTCAGTCATAGTTTACTTATTTTATTTTATTAAAACACAGGAAATATGCTGAAAAAATAAATGAGCAACTTCCTGTGAATCATGTTTTTAAAGAAAATGTGTAAAAAATAACATTTAAAATGAGCATATATGATGGTAGCACTAATTTTAGGAAACAGGTAAAGGCAACAAATGCTATTTTTCCAGTGTTCAAGTTAAATTAAAATCAATTATATTAAAACATTAATTATTTATAGTTAATTTTAATGTGCATGTTATTAAAAAGATTCAAACGGCACTAATTGGGTGGAATAGGCCTTTAAGGAAAACGATTGATGTATCGAAATATAATTTAAAAAACTGTTAAATTGTAATATTTGAAGAGTCAAATCCTATAATTTGTAGTTTTAGGTGCACTTCTCTTCACCAGGAAAACCTTTCTGCCATTTTTTGCCGCCAATATTCACTTTTGACAATTTAGTTCTTTGAAAAACGCATTTTGTGGCGGTAAAAACTTGAATTGACTCAACCAGATGTTTTGTCTATTCTTCGATGTGAATATTCCAAGTGTGTACAAAATAATGTGATTTTTGAATGTGCATTTAAAAAAAAATTGTTTTGAAGATATTTTTATGGTGCAACAAACAGCATGTATATGAATTATGAATCGGTATGGACCAAACTGGACTTTGAACAAGTCGGTGATTGGAAAAAAGAAATTGGAAGTTTTATACAGAAACAAACCGTGCACTAGTAAGAAGATCCAGTAGACAAGGTCGATATTTCTGTTAAACCTTGTCTTAAAAATCCTACCCTTCATTTTCTAACCCCAACTAGGGCGATACTGCACATTTTGGCATTGATCTTACACCAGTAGAAGCAAACACTGGCCCAATATCTCCGATACCAGTTTTACCGATATTTTTTACTTCAACATTTAATCATTTTTGCCTTTTAATTTGTTGATAGTGATTATCAGAGTAAAACAACTTTTGGCAAACTCCATATTCACTGGTATGTTTATTATCCCCATACTTATTTGTAGACAATTGAACAAACTATATTAGAAAATAAAGTGAAAAATAAGTAAACAATCTCTTGGCTTTTTGCCCCTAATTCCCCCCGTGTCCAAAGACTTATTCAGTGAGTTTGTAGACTAATAATA
>NC_084752.1:12247369-12252369 GCF_033978785.1 Entelurus aequoreus
AAACATTGCACACACACACCTTCTTCCTTGGCTAGGATGCGGTCAAGGGCTATGCGGTTCTGGATGGCCATGAGAGAGGTCGGGGCAAGTTGTTCAGCAAGTCCCTCAACGGCGTCACGAGTCAGGTTGGTCAGTCTCAACAGATTATAAAAAACATAGTTAATGCGTTCAACATTTTTAGTAACAGTCACAGGGAAAATAGCACCAATGATAGGAAGGTTCTCGAAACCTGCACAGGATTCACACCACAATTTGTGTTGTGAGGGGACCCCTCTTGGTTGTCCAATTGCATCAAAGTAAACACCATCAGGGTTTCTCATCAGATCAAAGGAGCCCTTTACACTCCTTCGAGATAAAACATGGCGGCGTCGGCGAGAAGTTAGAGAGGCCGCTGAGACAGGAGTTACAAGGGGAGTTAATTTGGTACCCACTAGGGTGAGTGGGGTCACCAGTCTAACCATAGCACAAAGCCCTACGGATGACTTTGGGATTCTAATGTACAATCTGTGCTCCCCACAATACCAGAATAAGTCAGCTCGTGCCCAAGGGCCTATCCTTGAGCCATCTATCAGTGTGGTGCACCAGGAAGGGTTAATATCACCCAATTTGTTGGGGGACGAAGAGGGTCCTTTGAATTGAAAACACGTGTAATTCAGCTTTTGGGCCACAAATGGAAGAAGTCGGGTGGAATTGTCAACAGGAGGGTACACACTAGCCAACAAATCGCACCCTGGTGGCGTGGGTTCAGAGAACAAGGAAATAAGACAGTTTGAGCCATTTATGTCAGTCAACTTAAAAGGGGCGGGGTAAGTGTGGGGAAAAGGACGTCCAGCGGAACAAGCAACACAGTCACCCAGGTTTTGGCTCTTAGCCATGCTAGTCATCCACCTGAGCCATAGGTTGCCTGCACCTGCTCCTAAGGTCAAAGCTACCAGGTCTTCAGTGGTGATGTCATTAGCACGCACAGATGTGAGAGCCTTTGAAACACCACCAAGGTGGGGTGGTACTTTAGGTGCTACAGAGGGTGTAGAGGTAGTTAACGCCCTCTCAAGGACATTAATTTTAATAATTCCTTTAGAGTCTGTATCAGTCAGGTCAACCCCCAAAACAACATAAAAGGGACGATGGGCACCACTTACCATAGTATGTTGTCTGCATCCGACACCGATGGTTCAGGGTTGAGTCGTCACAAATATAGAGGTTATTACCACGGTAATAGCTATTGTGTCCCCCGTAATTAATCACACTGCATAGGTCAAAAAATAAGTCTTGCTATCCTCTTTGACCCAGTCTATTTAAAGTCCGCTGTTTGTTCTTAGACACTTGTCAGTCACTGTCGTCGGGAAGGATGAACTGAGACACAAGAACAGTAGAACAAGCCTAAACACCAATCCGTCAGGAAATACTTCTGGGCGTAACATCCTTGTTTTTCGACTATCAAAATCAGAGTAATTCAGGTAACGAAACGGGGATAAACATCAAACTTTTCACTTAATATAACGACACAGATAGTTATGCTGAAAACAAGCAAGAGAAATTGGATAACTTCGAGTATAAAGGCTGGTCTCAAATAAGGATATACAATATAGAAGTTAAAAAGAGTAATATAGGTAGAAAATCTCTCTCTCAGCGTCGTCTTCTGGGCTGTAGGATTATGTGTGTGTAATTAAAGCCTCGCTCTTCTATGACTAAAAATGAGTCGTTTTCTGCTCCCGTTCTTCTTCAGCTGCCTCAGGCTCAAAAGGCGCTGCTGGGGGGTCGAGTGGGGCAGATGTAGTGGCGATGTCAGCAATGACATCCGCTGGTAATCTGTCAGGTTCTTCAGCAGGAGTGTAGAGGGAGAGGTGGTACCAGGTGTCCCCTTTTCCAGCTAGTCGAAGGGCGTGAGACGTCCGTTCCACGACCTTGAAGGGACCACCTGGGCTCCGTCCACTTGCGTTTGATGACCTTGATCTTGACCCTCTCAGCGGCCGGAAAGGAATCTGGAGTGGCGGGCTGTCATCCTCGTATCTGTACAGAAGAACTGGCACACAAATTCTGCATTTTTTGTGTAAAATACCATTTTGGTTTTACGCTGAGTCCTCCTTCCATGGCGGCTGCTGGTCCTGTGAATGGCTGACCTGTATGCAGCTCATAGGGTGAAAAAACTCAAAGGGCGGTAAAACAGTTTTATTCACGGACCTTCGAATGATCATTAACGCTAATTGCAACATGTCAATCCAATTAAATTTGGTCTGTGCACAGATTTTAGCCAATTAGTTTTTAATGTTCTGGTCCATCCTTTCAACCTTACCTTGGGACTCAGGATGGTACCCCAAACCTGTGTTCTAGTCCGAAAGCCTTTTCGACCAAGGCTAAGTGAGGTTTTTTTTTTTTTTTTTTTTTTAATGGTTGCCGTTGTCTGACCTAATCTTTTTGGGGAAACCATGTCGGGGTACTAGGTCATTCACAAGTCATTTAATTACTGATGTTGCATCCTCTTTTGAGGCTGTTGTTGCTTCCGGCCAATCACTGTGATTGTCAACACAAGTCAGTACGTACCTTTTCCCTTGTACCGTATTGATCATATCAGTGAAATCAAAGACTATACATGATTCACCCTGACCTCCTCCATATTCTAAATTTGATTTACTAAAGTACTATCGATGTGTAAAATCGTTATTTTCAAATTAAAATTAGTTATAACTTCTTACCCACGGTAAAAACGTTAAAACTATGGAATGTGTCAGAGTCGGATGATTGTCGATTTTGTTCCAAGGAGTCTGTATCCACCCTCACTCACCCCCTTCTGTTTCTGAAAAAAGGACTGTGTTAGTCATACTATCACTTTCAGAAACATCTAAGAAAAAGGTCAGCTAATAGTCAAGTAGTCTCTTTAGCCTCTATGGTCCACTGGGGGTGTTGTTAGGGTAGGGGACCCCTTAGCAATATCACAATTAACTCAAACTCAACTAAACCCTAGCTTTTATGTAACTTATTCAATATGGTGAAAGTAACAAATATGCTTATATTTATATTGTCACCAATACTAGAAAAATACTACCCTTGTGGCGAATGCTTTAGCAATAGTATTTTGAATTTTTACCACACCTGGTGGCCCCAATAATTCATTAAGTCAAGCTCATGTTGTAGAAAGTTGAATGATGCAGACACGTTTGTTACTGAATACTTTCTATCAGACTTCTGTCTTGACAACTATGTGTATGTAATGAGCAACTATAATTATTTGATATGCTTAAATGTGTAATGTGTCGTTTTAGCTCAGCTGTTGTGTAGCTGCTAGCTCCTCGTAGCCTACAGGTGTCTAAAGTGCAGCCCATAGTTATGTGTTTAACACAACTATGTGCTAAACCTAAACAATTGAAAATGTGGTATTTGGGTGTCGGTGTAATGTTTGGCAGCTACGCCGTGTCTTATCATTGCACCTAAGTTCTTTGGTTTTGTAGGCGAGACAGAGAGCAAGTGAACAATGTGGGACACAATTGTGTCCATCTTATACCATGCTAGTTGTTTCAAAGATAGGTCAACATGAGCAACCACACCTTGAGTTCCAACATATATAAATATACAAAGGAGTCAAAGGTCTCCTGGTATGAGTGTCTAACTGGTGATCATAACATATGGCGAGTCGGGTGGCAAAACACACGGAAGCATCTCAGCCAGTCAGGGTTTTCACTGTTAGAGCAGTTGGATGTCAGCCATTCCTGTTGTTTCAGGCTGTGGTATGAGCCTTGGTAGTGGTGTCGCAGCTTGGTGGTTAAGCCGTCAGGTAACACCAGGAATGTTCCTTCTGTGCGATTTGAATGTCAGGGTACAGAAGGTAAAGGAGGTCCAGCAATCTGAACCGGAAGTGGTTTGGTGACAGGTAACCTTGTGACCCCAGCGAAGCCTTCGACCTTTAAAGAGGAAGCACACAGTTTCTTTGGTACCTCTGCATTCAGAATCGAATGGGTGGCGCCAGTGTCAATCACGAACTGATAACATTGTCGTTGACACTCATGTCCAGCAGGGGGCCAGTCTGTATCTCCTGCTGGGGCTCCTGCGGTGGGCGTCCTTTGCCACGCTTTTGTGTTCGTTTGTTGGCACTACGGAACCTTTCCCGTTCGAAAATGTTCACGACTCCAGTGACCAGGCTGGTCACAGCCGAAACAGTTTCCACCCCGGACTGGCTTTGAAGCATCGTGTTGTCCACCACCCGAGTCCAACCGTCTGGTCGCACGTCTGTTGAGGATTCTTTCCTCCACCTGTTGGAACTCAAAAGCAAGGTCACCCACTGCTGAATACATCCTAGCTGATCTTTGACCTTTTGGTTCTTTTAACCTTTTATTTTCAGCGATCTGTAAATTAAGGAGTTGCTTCCTTGCTGCTCTGTCATTAGCCTTATCATCCTCATCTTGAGGAAAGAGACTGCGCATAGCAGTAGCTATGTTTGTAACGTATGGTGTTATCGGTGAGGTCGAAGATTCAGCCATTAATCCTACTTGTTGTTCTGTATTTTTGCCATCTTGTGTGGAAACACAACGATACAAAATGCTTCTAAAGTCTCCTATTGATTTCTTCCCATTTCACTCAAACAACTAAACAAACAAACAAATAAACAAACTTGCAGCTAACCACAATCAACAGCATACCATTTACGAATACCTTCATTTGTCACTTTCTCATCTTTTCTTCACTTTCGTTTTCCTTTACAAACAACATCCTGTATCCATCTCTTCCTTACACTTCACACAATGTTTCTATTTTCTGTTCTCCTAGAAACCATTCACATAACGTAAGGTTATAAACATCCTTTTCCCATATTTTCTCAAACCATCCTCTTCTCCCTCAATCTTCCTTCACCTGCTCTCTTTTTCTCTCTCTCTCCTTCTCACTGGAGTAGGAGGCGGTGGCCTAGTCAAAGTCTGGGCGGGTCGTTTGAATTGTCTTGCGCATGCGCGGCAGGCAAAACACCAATCAGTCTAGTCTGTCCTATTTGTCTCATTAATCATCGGTTCTTT